>NC_057811.1:378111984-378247811 GCF_018294505.1 Triticum aestivum
GCTTTGAAAAATTGACTGACCCAATTTTGAAATTTAGTCTACTGTGATTTAACTAGTGTGGAATATAAAAGGGGAAAACCATAAGCATTGGGAGTATAGTGTTGAGCGTGCCATGGCGGATCTGAAGGTGCAAACCGGACAAAGGCAACTTCGCAACCAATGTTGGCTCTCAACTAGCAAGTAAGTGATGGACAGGAAATCAGAGTAAAGCAGTGGCGATCTATTTTCTTGTTGCGATAAATAAGTTGAGCAGATACGAAAGAGTACCGCCTCTGTTGCGGCGCCGTGTATGCATCTGCTGAGAATTTGACGGTGCTACGGTAGCGATGGCTGTCGGCGGCATGGAAGCAGATCTAGGAGGGTAGACGGTGGCGGCAGGGCGTGGTGGACGAGACGGTCGTAGGAGCGGCGCCGGCAAGGTGGACGACGGCGGGGATGAAGCGAGAGGACGGGATGCAAGGATCCCGGTCCGAAGCCGTGGATGAGAGAGGTCGATCTCTTGTAATGGACGGCGGCGTCGGGGTATCAGCTCCGACATGGTGGAGGAGGACGACGGTGGATGGGGTGGCGGACGGAGGAGGCTGAGGTGGAGAGGGTGTTTTGGCGCCCACGGAGTACGAATGGGGAAATGGAGGTGGAGAGGAAGGGGGGAACCATGTCTTCAGGGCGTGCTTGTCTCAAATGCGAGGAAATTTAAAAACTTAGCCCCCGTTTCAAATTTCCTACATCACGGCAATATTAGTCTGTTGGGGATAGGACGGTAATCTCGCATACACCGAATATTTGCTGACGAGAGTTTGTTTTTGGCACCCACCGTGTATGAATCGGGGAGGGAGTCGATTTCGGCGGAGGACACACTGTGTTTTGGCGCCCATCGTGTATGAATCCGGGTGAGAGGCGGTTATGTCACGTTCGAGTGAAATTACAAACCTACCCCTATCGAAACCTATAGAAATCGAGCAGATAGGCTTTGCGTGGCGGGGATAGGCAGTAGTAATTTCCATCTCGCAGATTTTGGTTTCGGGAGGTCACTGCGACTTTCCCCGCTTCGTTCAAATTTTGCAGAGTGCACGTTTACCGTGCCAACTCAATTCGAATCCCATTTGTATTCTATTTTTTCGGGCGGGATCCATTTTCGATTGGAATAAAATTCTATATACATCATTTTTTAATATATACTTTCAAAAGCACAACAAAGAATTCTGCTCCTTTATATGTATAATATGATTTACAAATACAATGATCTCAAAATCATAAGGTTGAATTCAAAAAATTAAACCAAATTATGTTCTACTAAAATGTATGGATCAGTAATATCTACATACTAAATAACATGGATGCGCGTGAATTCATATGAGTATGCATGTTTGATAGATCAATTTTGGTTCGAGTATGAATTACATGTATCATCATCTCGAATTCAAATATTTGAATCCCTTTTATGTTCACTCCTTTCATGCCCATCTCTCTCGCATGCATGCTCCTTCATGTAGCTATCACTCTCTTTTCTCCAGCTCACCCGCACGCTCACTTCATGTTTCTCCTATCCTCGCAAACATGGTCTCTCGACGTCTCCCTTGAGAAGTGTCACACTCTCCCTATCATTATACATAACACGGTTTTCATTATCTCTCACGTCTCTACCGTTCTCTCGTATCACTAGGTACCTAAGCTTTCTTTTTCACCGCCACACACACAGTCTCCACTCGTCTTTCACTTTGTCTTTCTCTCTATGGGATTCTCTCACACACCCTATATATGTCTCTAGATATGAATCATACCACTAAAATTACTCTATCTCTCTCTCTCTTTCCTGTAGACACAACATTTTTTGCGGTCTCCTTTTCATCTCCATCCCAGACTGACATTATTCATTTGTTTACCGATCAGACAAACTCCCCCCTCTCTCTCACACACACACACACACACAACTCCTGCTTCACTCCCTTCCCGACTACCATCTCTCTCTCTCACACACAAAACTCTCGCTTTCACACCCCCGTCTCGTATTTCTCTCACAAACATTTATCGACTAGCCTCTAGTAGGTTTATACACCCGCACACTCGTGCTTCCACTATTGCATACATGTCTCTCTCCCGCTCCTTGTATCTATGTAGATTTTTCTTCCCTTCTTGAGACACGTCCTCTCGATCGTGCACACACACACTATCGCCTCATTTTAAGTTGATACCTCTCGCACACACACTCTTTGTGTCTTTGTCACACACGCACTCCGTCCTCCTCCTCTCTCTCCCTCTCTCTCTCACACACATGGGCTTTTTGCAACAACTAGCAAGATGCCCATGCGTTGCACGGAACATGAAGATGCATTTGTATGAGTAGTTTATCTTGTGGGAGAAAAGGATGAACAAGGGAAGGCCTTATTTGCAAGTGTGGAGAGGGGTGTGGGTATCTTTTTGCAAAATTGCCATAGTTTCCTTCCTATCCGCCAGATATAGATCGGACGGCCTATATTGCAGGATGGCAGGCACACGATCATCACCGACTATGCTTTTTATAAGAGTAGGGATAAAAAACAGAGTTGGTGATGATGGTGGGCCTGCCATCCTGCAATATAGGTCGTCCGATTTATATCTGACGGATAGGAACGAAACTATGACAATTTACCCGCACTCCTCTCCACATTTGCAGATAAGGCCTTCCCTCGTTCATCCTTTTCTCCCACAAGATCTTGATGTACCGTGCAACGCACGAGCATCTTGCTAGTAAGAGTAGAAATTAGACATATACCACTCCTCGAATCTTGAAACCAACAACATTCCTCCCTTATCTCATCAAAACCACCAAAGGAATATATTTTGAGTGAAACATAACATTTTTTTAGTGATATACGTATTTCAAAACTAGACTTTTTTTCTATGAAATCGGTGAATATGTATTAATCTACTCAGATCGTGTGGCAACGCATTGTCACATTGCTAGTAGTTATTATAGTTTTGTGGACACCAGACAAACGGTGGAGTACATATACGAAGAGAAGAGGCGCACGCACGTAGTCGGTCTCTCGCTGTCTCGTACACATGAGTGTTACGTAAAGGCAACGTTAACAAATAAACCCTAAAACCCTAGGTGCACGATTGCTGCATTCGCGGGTGTCGGGTACGTGGTGGAGCGCACCTTTGTAGGAATAGTCAGCTTGCATGATAATTTGATCCGTAGGAGTTGATGGTCGGGACCATAGGTGAACGACTTGGAGGCGGTGGCTCGCCAGTTGCCACAGCTCGAGTAGCCACGTTTAAAATATCATTTTTTTGCGGGGTTAAGAGTTCCAATTTTCAATGGCGCGTTATAAGTACTAAGTACTCCCTCTGTCCCAAAATATAAGAATGTTTTTAACACTACACTAATGTCAAAAACGTTCTTATATTATGGGACGGAGGGAGTAGTTTTTAGAACGATTGGTATGGAACGAAAATGGAATTCATAGTACTACCTACTACGTACCTCCTTGGCGTATGGTTGTATGGGTTTATGTTGCGAGATGTTGAACCTGGTAGTTCTAGGGCAAATACTATGTTTAGATTTAGATGTTGGTTTTCAGTAATGAAAATCGGAAGGGGGAAACCCTTCTTTGATTAAAAAAAAACTACTACCTCCGTTCTGGTTTACTAGTCCCCATCGTTTTTTGGGTCAAAGTTTGTCCATGAATTTTACTTGTAAAATGTGAATGGAAAACGAGATTTTGTTATACACAAACAAAAAAGGACTGGAGGGAGTGATTGCTCTGACACGGACGCGACCTCTCATAGCGCAGGCATTGAACCGGCGCGCCGGCCAAGACGGCCCCACTTGCTGCAGGCTCGACTGAACACGCCTCCTCGCCCCGCCTGCCTTCATTGAATCCGCGCGTGTGCCGGCAACGCGTCCTTCCGCGAGCCGGCCGGCATTTTAGAACATAAAAAGTGACCAAAATATAATTAATTACGCATGGTCTTGACTTGTTGTGCTCGCACTGGTAGCAGGAACTAGAGGTTTTTATTTATTCATAACTCTCCTCAAATTGTTTTGGCTTTGAAGTGAATCATGGTTGTGGACATTATGTATGAATGTGGAGATATCTGTGAACATGAGTTTGATGTGGAAGTTGAACTTGGAATGTCGGGCTTGCGCATGAACTATACCATGTCCAATGCTTCGTCTGTTATTGTTTGGAAAGTAATTGCTGTTATTACATGACCCCAAAAAATATTTTGTGCCACATTAGTAGATGCACGGACATCACAACAAGCATGCTGACTGGATAAACATTTGAACCTAGCTACTATGAAGGAAATTTTGTATTGACAACAGTTTTAGATAGTAGGAGACGCCTAGCCTGCTCTGCCTCTGCTAGCTTATTTCTGGCTTCTTCCATCTCTTCTTTGGCATGGGTGAAGAGAGCATATGATTGCTCTTTTCGCTTCTTCAGGAACTCAGCTACATTCTCAAGGGCTGCTGCATGCTTTCTTTCAGCCTTTACTAGAGCCACGAGGACACGAACAACTGACGACTCCACCTGGCTTGTGTGTAATCCAGCATCATCTGGGAATTTGCACCTTGTGTCTAATCCAACATCATTAGGGAACAAGCACCTGGTGTGTAATCCAGCCTCATTCTGGAAACATGATCTCGAGGTTGACCATACTTCCCTCCTCACAGGAACTGCATCCTGACATGAAGTTACTTCTTTTTTAGATAATTACTCAGAGCAACCCAGATCCATTTAGTAGAAGCCAGATAAACATAACTGGGAGAAGTGAATTCAAAAGGAAAAAAAATAAAAACAGACTACAAGGTGAGAGCACCCACTTCCTACATCAAGCTAAAAACGAAAGCATTAGGACGATTAAGAATCTTCTTATGACACATTGAAGAACACGAGGCTTAAGAGAAACAAAAACTACAACATATACACATCGAAGAACATGAGGCTAAACGAAAGTAATTGAAAGGGTGTTACTTACCAAAGCTCATTTTACAGGTTCGGTGCAGCTCCTCTTTAACTTGCCACGCTCCTTGAAGATGTCCCCAATATCCCGTGTTTGGTCTTCATTGCTCCTCTGCATGTTCGCACTCGTGGTTTTAAAATCTCAACATGGCAAGAAAAATATACTACTAGTAATACTCGCGCATCTTGTGGGCAACATTAAAGCACTCGTCTGCCATGTTAGAGCATCTCCAACAGAATCGCAACGCACGGCGCTTTAAAAAAGTGTATACAGTGCTGAGATCGAGAAGTAGATATAGAGAGTAGAGGATAGTTCTCAGCATAGATAGATAAAAAAAGATTATTCAACTACT
Organism: Triticum aestivum; assembly: GCF_018294505.1. Lineage (NCBI taxonomy): Eukaryota > Viridiplantae > Streptophyta > Magnoliopsida > Poales > Poaceae > Triticum > Triticum aestivum. The sequence goes on from NC_057811.1 coordinate 378,117,287, forward strand.
CCTCGTCGTCCGACTCCTCCTCGGTGATGTCCTCCTCCGACGTCTGACTGTAGGCGTGAAGATACCGACGTCGTCGGATTCCCAGGGCGACGCTGCTCCTAGCCTCATGTTGAATTGAGCGTCTGCTTTTCGCCTACGCTTGTCCTCGCGATAGGCGGCTCGCTCCGCCCTCCTCTTGTCCCTCTCCGCCTCCTTTGCTCGTAGAACTCACGCTCGTTGATGATGTCCTGCGGGAAGCGTTGGCGCCACAACGCCATGGCTTCCTCGTCCATCTCGGCGATGCCGAGACGGTGCTCCCGCCTCCGGTTGTCGCGACGATCCCCGTCGGTGGTAAGCCACGGCAGAGGCGCGAGCTCCTGTGCCCGCTCCCGCGTCGGCACGTTGGGTAAGTTCAATGTTCTATGATGCCACCGGAGGCGCCATGCCGCCGCGTCGTATGCGCGGGCGGCCTCGTTGGCGGTGTCGAAATTGCGAGGCCAAGGTGCATCCCGCGAAACTGGATCTCGGCGGAGAAGCCGCCAGAGGGGCGCGCGCGGACGCCGCGGTATCCCCAAGTTTCCCGGCGACGCAGCGGCATGGTGGCGCGGCGGCTGCGAGGCGAGAAAGAGCGGGGAGAGAGCGGTGGCGAGGCACAGAGCGGGGAGAGAGCGGTGGCAAGGCACAGAGCGGTGGGAGGGCGTTGGATTTTATAAAGCGCGCCGGACGCCGCACACCGAAACTAGCGCACGCCCGGCCGCTTTTTCCCGCGCGCGCAATCCTTTTCCGACGTCTCTACTATCTCTACTCTCTTCTCTACTGTTATATTTATTTTATATTTAATATTTATCTCTACTTCTCCACTCTCTATTTTTTTGTCTACTTTTTTCCTACTCTTATAAAAAACAGAGTTGGTGATGATGGTGTTCCTGCCATCCTGCAATATAGGCCATCCGATTTATATCCAACGGATAGGAAGGAAACTGTGGCAATTTTGCAAAAAGATACCCACACCCCTCTCCGCATTTGCAAATAAGGCATTCCCTCGTTCATCCTTTTCTCCCACAAGATAAACTACTCATACAAATGCATCTTGATGCGTGCAACACATGGGCATCTTGCTAGTTCTAAAAAACTATCCATCATTTGCCACACTACTGGTTGCAGATGAAATACCTACCCAAGCACAGCGCGATACAGGAGCGACGCACAATTACAAGATGATATTCTGTTGGACAATGGAGGCTATAACCAATTAATTTTACGGGAACAATAGCACCCAAGAAATTTGAAGGGTAGGTATGAACAAAATTGGAACTGCACATGTACTGCTAAGTGATTCAATACACACATTACCAATCGAGGAGGATAACGATGGTCGCGGCGGCCTCTGTGAGTCATGGTCGGCAACGGGTGTCAGTTCATTGTCCACGGCGGTGGTGCTTCTGCGCTTGGCGTCGGCTTCCGGGAAGCAGATCTGAGGCCGTGGAAGACGGTGCCGGGGAAGAGGCTCCGTGTACGACGACGACGGTGGACCGGCTCCAGTGCGGTGTACGAGGTCGTCAATAAGGCAGATGCGCTGCGGTGGACGAGTGCGCCGATGTAGAAGGAGAGGAGCACGAAGGCTGCGGTGCCGTGGAGAAGTCTATTTTGCGGTGGGGATAGAAAATGGGGAGTATTCAGGTGTACTACTCTGGGTGCCGGGGCGGGGTTGGCTGGGTAGGGTGAACCTGAAGTTACGAAAACAGCCCCCTACCAACCGTCATTCGTAGGCCTGTTCCGAAGGCTATGATGGTAACTTCCCACCACTCGAATCAGGGTCGCGGGAGATTTTCCCGCCGACCTCAAAATTTTGTGACACTGAACTCCCCGTGTGGCGTGTTGGGTGATTCAGCTAAGCAACTAGCGAGTAGTACTAGTAAACTCTGCATATTAGGTTTGACCGAAGTCAAACTTCCTAAAGTTTGACCAAGTTTATAGAAAAATATAAACATTTACCATAACAGATATGCATGATGTGAAAGTACATTCAATAATGAATCTAATGGTATTTATTTGTTATTGTATATGTTAATATTTTTTGTTATAAACTTCCAGAGAGTTTACAAAACTTGACTTTGACCAATGCTAATACGCAGACTTAAATAAAAACGGAGGGTGTACACATTTGTTTTCTTAGTATGTAGTGTATTAATCATTTGTTGAAATTGTGAAATAAATATATTAGGCTACTGACTTCGAATGTAATGGTCTATACAATTCAATAGTTACAATCATTGTCGAATTCCAAGATGTATACGAGGTCTATAGTACTTCACAACATGCTCAAACTCGCATAATCCCAGTCAAATGACAATCAAAATGAATTTCATAGTTATTACTTTGTAGGATGCAACAAAACCTACAATAACTCTACATCAGCCGTTATAAAAGCAACATTTTGAACATATCCCAATGTGTGAATGAAACGTGCAGAGAGAGCTTGCGAAGATGGAGCAGATAGGGCAGGAAAGATTGTATGTATGTGGACGAGAGAGTAGTAGACAAACCTAACAAAAAAGAAAGAGGGAGATAGAGAGAGAAAGAGAGAGGAAGAAGTTAGGTCTGTGAGAAAGATGGAGACATGTAACATACGTGAGATGCGTGTGCATCCGGATTCTGTACACGTGGAAGGAGAAGAGACAACAGGTTTGATGAGAGAGCTGGAAAAACATGGATGAGAGGGGAAGGATCTCGTGGGTTGAGGGATTGATAAATTTGTGCGGGGGAGAGAGGGATTGGTAATTTTGTGCGAGAGAGAGAGAGGGTGGGGGGAGGAGTCAGTCAGCCGTCGTCACATCATCCTGCATCCAAATGGCCCCGCATTCTCTAGCGCAGTGTGGTCACCGTCTTCGATCTCCTCGATGCCTCTTTGAAGATTGAGGTGTTGTGCATGCTGGGGTGCGAAGAAGTACAAGCGAGAGTGGTCGCCATATAACCTTGGATGGGGATGAATTGTGTGCTCGGGGGAGGGGTGTGTGTGTGATGTGTGATGTGTGATGTCTCTCTGTGTGTGTGTGAGATATTGAGAGAAAACAAACCTAAGGAGAGAAATGTGTGTGTATGTGACGGAAAGCTACTTGCTAAACAGGGTATTTACGAAGAGATTGTGCGTGCGAGATAGAGAGCGATGTGCGGGCCTTGAGGTGGGCAGGGGCCGGGTGAGGGTGTCAAAATGTGCGCGTTGATGCATGTGTTACATGCGATCGTGCGAGGGACGGACGAATCGAGAGAGATGGTTGTTGTGTTACGGATGCTCCTCTCTCTCTCACACACACATAAGTAAATAGAAGACCGTTCTCTCATGTATACACAACGTATCGACATCTGTCTATGTCTCACTCATGCATGATCATTTGCACATTCACACCTCTCTATCTCTCTATCACATGCACACCGTCTCCACATTGCCCTTCCGCCACAACACACATATGGACACATACACACGTTCTCTCTCAGTCACACACACATGGGCTGTTTGGTTTGAGACTAAGGGGATGTTTGGTTTGTGACTAACTTTGCCAAAGATTGCCACACCTAAGGTTAGGCAAGTTGGACAAACTTAGGTGAGTGTTTGGTTCAAGCCACACCTTAGGCAAGCCACACTTGGGTCCCACATGGCATACCCATAAAAAGTGTGGCAAGATTCTCTTAGGCTTGCCAACTTGTGGCTCTCATTTTGATGAAATAACCTTAGGCAAGCTTGGCAAAAATGTGTGGCAAAATGTGGCGATGCTAGGCCTAGAACCAAACAGCCCCTAAGTTTGCCTAAGGTTGCCACACCTAAGGTTAGGCAAGTTTGACCAACTTAGGTGGGTGTTTGGTTCAAGCCACACCTTAGGCAAGCCACATTAGGGTCCCACATTACATACACTCAAAAAGTGTGGCAAGATTCCCTTAGGCTTGCCAACTTGTGGCTCGCATTTTGAAGAACTAATAACCTTAGGCAAGTGTGGCAACATTGTCTCTATGACAAGTGGGCCATAGGGGCAATAAAGTGTGGCAAGCCAAAGTGTGGCAAAAACCAAGCACATGCCAACTAAACTATGGCTGCCAAATTTTGGCTTCGCAAACGGTTGCTGGGAACCAAACAGCCCCAAAATCAGTATTAAAAAAAACTAGGGCGCAGCTAAAACATCCAAATCCAAATAAACACGAACTGGAGCTAAATTCAAATATATGAAAATATTGTAGCGTCAAGAACTTTTCCCGAAAAAGAGTTGAGTAATATTCGGGGATTGTTTTCACACACACAAAAAGGTTCGGTGGATGTCCTTCGAGCGCGACACGGTGACGCACCGTTCGATCGACCGCGCGGTCGCGGTTCACGCGCTTGCACAGGATTCCGTATCATGGCTGTGGTAACTAACAAAAGCGCTGCCTAAGTCTAATGTTTACATGTACTAGTACAGTTTTCTTTTAAGTTTGACCAACCCTATATAAAACTAAACTAAGCTCCCATACGCGCACTCATCAATATGCCGCCACCGCCATTGCGCATGCCGGCGCCCGCCTGCTCCGGCCAACAATTTCTCGCCCATCACCGTCGTGTCGCCGCCAAGCCGAAGGCTCGCCTGCTCACATCATCTGTAGTCCCTCCTCGCGATGCCGCCGCGCTGCCAAGCACGTGAGCAGCTCGTGGAGCCGCGTCTATGCACGCAGCGTACGAAGAGGAGGATGAGCGCATGCTCCAGCAAGCCGACGAGGAGGAACTAGCGTGTCATTGTCGTCTCCGCCCGCGCGGAGGAGGCGCGCATGGTGGCTGTCGTGGCGGAAGCCGGTCGCGCGCGCGTCGAGCCCGCAAACCGGGTGCGGACGCGGAATCTACCTTCGAGACCTTGAATGCCACGTGGATCCTGCAATCTGAAGGAGCAATTTGGGTCAGTCGACTCTTGTGAGCCGTTTGATGCAACATGGATGGCTAGAAGGGCTTCTTCAACCTCCAAAATAGATGCACGGTTCATCTTCTTAGCCCGCCACACGCCTAACCGCCTGCCGCGGGCGCCCTCCCCTGAACCGCCTGCCACCACCATGCTCCCCCCACCCCTGCCATCTGTTTAACCCCGGGCACGATCCATTTTTTCCGGCGAACTGCATTCCACACCCAACACTCATAAGATAGATCATGGGCACCCTGCCGTCTTCTTCCTTCACTCCGTCGAACTTCTTTCACAAATCGACTGACCCAAATTATACTACTAGTACGAACGTATTAACTACAGTTGGAACATGAAGATACGAGCAGTAGTACCAACTGCAAGAAGAACAGTAGTAAGACATAGTACTAGTACTACTGTACGTACTAAAGAGTTCAAATAACGAGAAGAACATAAACATAGTTCTGCTGGGGCCTCAGCACAACACACCCTTGAAAATAAACTAAGCAACTAGTCTGCTTGACACTGCAGTAGAACCAGCATGAGCGACGGCACTGCCACCTACTCGGAGTCCGAGTCCACGTCCTCGACTTCGTCCTCATCCCTCTTCCTCTTCGCCGACGCTTCTTTGCTTGAACCGGACACTGGGCTCTGCTTCTTCATCCAACCCTTGTAGATATTTAAACAAAGGTAGGCATCCATTGCTGCGTACAGGATGTGATCTTCATCTAATGTCTTCGACTCCCATGCATGATGAAACTCGTGATGAGGTTTCTTAAGTTTAGCGTACGAACGATCAATCATGGCTGCTGCCAGGGTCAGCATTGAAGGCTGAGAGGAGGACACCAGCCCTTCCTTCGTGAGTCGAAGGGGTCGCCTACAACGAGGTCTATCCGACCCAGGATTTTCCTTGTCGTTCCTAAAGTCTACAGTAATGAATTTTACTTGGCCGCCCTTGAGGAACTTCTTAAATTCCTCGCACTCAACGTCGGCATGGCATATGTGGTAGACCAAGCATAAGTCATGCACGCAAACCTGGATCACGGCGGGCTTATTCTTCTCTGCCTCCTTTAGTTTCTTCTCGCTTCCCAGGACTGTGGTGTACTCAACATCTAGCCCAGCGACCCACTCATCATTTGAGTTTTCGAACATGCGTTTGAAGCGAGCAAGGCATTCTTTCACCGTTGCGGAAGAACGGGTGTAGATGACGTCGAACTCATCGCCGGTGATGGTTCTAACGTTGTACTCACCGCCGATCATGGAGATTTGGGACGCCATGGATTTGGGAGGAGGGTTAGGATTAGTGGAACTGCCGTAATGTGAAAGGACGGGATGACTGGGAGCGAACTGTTGTAAGGTATTGTACTAGTAGAAGACGGGGACGAGTAGGGCGTGTGAACAGCGTGGGGTTGCTGGCTTGCCCGGTGGATAAACGGCTGCAAGCCCCCAAAGAGTTCTCGAGAACTCTGCGGGACCCACTAGATGTCATGTCTACTAGACCCATATCGTAGGCCTGACGGTATAGCTTCTGCCTGTTCGCACGCCATGCCGGCTTGTGTGTAACTTCAAATAATTCCGTCAACCGTCGCGCCACCCACGACCTTCGCCTCCCTCGCGCGGTCGCGCCCTTTGAGACTTCGACCGGCTATAAATGAGCAATTTTGTTTTGCCTACTCCGCATGCATGATACTCCCTCTGGTCCTTTTTACTTCCGTCAACCGTTTATACTAAAAATATCAATATCTAAAATACTGATTATAATGAGTACACCCTCCGTCTAGGTGTGTAAGTCATCTTACGAAAACCAAATAATCCCAAAACACTTAGGCGTGGTGCATTAACTTCTACCTCGTTTCTTGTTTCTTGACATATCAACCAATAAGATATGTGGGGTGTGCATGATTTTAATGACTTGAGACTACCAAACACGACATGCAGTGGTTAGTTCATTGCATGCAATGCTATTAATTAGCAAATGAACATTAAGTTCTCTCGTTTTCCCCTCCTCCTTGGTCACAGTGCACAACCTAAGATGACTTACTCACCTAGACGGAGGGAGTATAAAGCACCTCTTGGGTGGGTTAGATTTTTTTTGGGTTAGTTGAGTTCAAACTAACCCAAACTAACTCTAACACATGGATCCAAACAGGGCCAAGGTTAGCTATTAGAGTACTACTACCTCCCTTCTAGTTTAAAGGGCTCGATTCAAAATTTTGGCCTACTCTTAGCAAGATAGAGGCGGTGGAATAGTTTTTGTAGTTCTTCACAAAAAATGTGTTTACCAATGCATGCATGAACACTAGTTACTCTAACCCCCCTCTCTTCTTTAATTCTTTGCCACATCAGCATGTTTGCTATTCCCGTGTGCATGATACCAGCTAAGATACCACCATTATGGCTGGCCTTAATCATTGCATGCAATAATTTAGTGCACCTTGAAATATGAACATGTGTGGGGCGTGTATGTTTTTAATGACTTGAGACTATACCTAGCCCGGCATGCAAGATGAGATTTATTATGCACCGTTCCCCATACCTGCAGGAAGCCCGTTCGTCTCCAAATCTTTTCCTCTCCATGTGTGGAAACAATATGCCTGCCAGACTCTCCTTCTCCCTCCGGCGGTCCCACCACTCCACCCCGTGTGGAAAAAAAACTGCATGCATGACTCTCCTCCCCCCGCGCTCGTCCAATCCGTTGTGACCAGCAATATTTCCACCCCTTCCCTCCCCCATAATTTACTCCAACAAATATGCCCACGTAGCTGTTACTTGACTGCAAGTGCATTGGGTACACTAACATATGGCCCAACAGGGGTCTGGCCCACATGTCAGTGACGCAACTGGACCTGCAGTTAAGTCAGTGCAGCTCAGTCCATATCTTACGTAGGTGTGCCATTGCTCGCTATAAATACTGCGCCTCCCACGACATCGCTATCTCCTCCCCCTCATGTTCACGTTCATCGCTATCTCCTCCCCCTCCCTGGCTCCCTCTCATGTCGACCACCATGGCATCGCCCCTCCCAAGTCCTAGGCGCCCCTCGCTGCACCGCGCGGACGGTCACACGTCGCCGTTCCGTTCCTCGCCGCCACTAGTCGAGGAGGACGCGTCGGAGTTCCGCTCCTCGCCGCGACGCGACGCGTCGCCGTTCTGTTCCTCGCCGCCACTAGGCGAGGAGGACGCGTCGGCGTTCCGCTCCTCGCCGCGACGCGTTGAGGTGGACGCGTCGGCGTTCCCAATCTCGCCAGCACGCGCTCGGAGGACGCGTCGGCTCCCCGCTACGAGGAGAACGCCGCGCCGCCCGCCGAGCCCCCCAGCCTTGAGGAGCTTTGGAAAGAAATGGATGTCGCCTTGTGGAGGCTTTGCCTCCAGCAGAGCGCGCCAAAATAGAGGCGGAGAAGAAGGCCAAGGAAGAGAAGCGCACCGCGGAACAAGCTGCATGGGAGGCCTATGTCGCGTCCGAGAGAGTCAGGCAATTGGCTCTTTGGCAGAAGGCTCGTGCGAGGGTCGTGAGGGTGGCGGAGGACGCCCGTGCCGACGCCCTGAGTGCAGTCGGGCCCAAGCGCCTCATCTACGCTTGGCGGTACGTGGACCGGGTGCACGCTTCCAGCGAGGAGGAGTACCTGTTGGCGCTGGATCACCACACCGGTGAGATCGCGCTCGCCCGCCGGCAAGCCGCCAATCAGCACCTCGCGAGTTGCGAGGCTGAGGAAGAGGCGTTGTGTCGGCGCGCTGGGAAACGACCGCGCACCAGGGCACTCGTGGCGCGCTGCAAGCGCTCCTGCGAGTGCCATGGCTTTTAGGAGGAGTATAATTTTTGTTTCATAAGGCGATCTCATTAGTTTTGGGACTCAAATGATAAATCCCGAACGTTCAGGAATTATTAGCGTCCTTAATTAAATATGTAAAAGGGAAAGTTTGGAAACCTTGTGTATTCATACGCATTTTGCAAGTACGTGCATATAGCACAAACTTTACTATATACTATCGCACTACACGTCTCTCTCTATATATGATTGCAGTCTGTGCTACTCCCTCCGTCCAGGTCAATAAGTCATCTTTGGTTGTGCACCGTGACCAAAAAGGAGGGAAGACTTATACACCTAGACGGAGGGAGTACTACTATTACTTATGTACGTGCAAATGCATGTTTTAACATTACGATGCGGTTTTTGTAAAAGTAGAAAAACAGCACTAGTCAAGCTTGTGAAACGATTCAATGCAAAACAAATGCAAAAATGCTCGTTTGATTGTTACTTTTAGCTTGCTTCTCTGTGGTTATTTCTCTGTCGTACTTTGTACAGAGTATCTCACTGGTTGGAAAGGCATGCAAATTCCCAAACCGCTTCCTACACCCTGTATCGAATTTTTTGCCTAACAAGTTGTGTCGTGCAATTGGAATTCAACTTGAGTACTACTACTAGTAGGAGTACCAGGGGCCAGTTCTTTTAGGCTTCTAGATTAGTAATCCCATAACTACTACCTCCGTCCTGGTTTATTGGTCCCCATTGTAATCTTTGTCAAATTTTGATCATAAATTTAACTAATGAAATGTTAGTGCATGTCACATGCACTAACATTTTATCAGTTAAATCTTTGGTCAAAATTTAGCACAAATTACAATGGTGAGGAATAAACCAGGACGGAGGTACTACTAGTAGTAGTTTAGAAGCCCAAATAAATGAGTGAGGCGACTTAATGTTACTCTCCACTGTGACTAGTCTTATGGGAAAAGCTGGGGAAGCCGCCAAAAGAACTGGCCCTAGGAGTAGTAGCTAGGGATACTAGGAGTAGTAGCTAGGGATCGAGTGTGCGAGATGAACCGGAGAAAGTAAATGCAGAGAGATGAAATGCAAAAAAGACGGAGGGATGTGATGGTTGCTTGTCCGTTTATTTTACCAGGCTACTTATTACTGGGAGTGGTTGGGTTTTGTGATATGACGGCTTTACTGCCGCGCCACGAGCGAGGTGAGACTCCCATGCAGCGCCGCCCTCTACACTAGTACTACTACATCGGTCGTCGTTTACCCCCCATTGAATTTGACTGAAGATTTAACTGACAAAATGTTAGTGCATGTCAACAAAAACAATATCGTTAGATTCGTATTTGAACATAGTTTTCAATGATATAATTCTAGGTGACATGCATCATCATTTATCGTAGTATATGTAATGTTAGTTCAATTTTTGGTCGTACTAATCTATAGTAAGGTGCCCGTGCATTGCACGGAAGAGTGAAATGCATTGATCGGGGAGTTGTTTATTTTGACAAAGGATGTGTGGGTCATCTCATCTGTAACGAGTATCGATAGGTTTGTTCAGATATTATTTCATCTCTAGAGCTCACAAACAGCTGGGTGAAATAGATAAAAAAAATCTTTTGCAAACAAAAGCGTTCAACTGTTCAACCTGCATCCAAAACTTGTGCAGAAATAACTCTTATTGTGCTTTGCAGGAAATGATCTTCAAGAATTAGTTTTTGAGTATCTATTGTTATACATGTTGGCTACAGATGACATGGCACTTTCTTATAGTCAACAGTTGGCTATACTATTTAACTATTAACCATGCCCTTATACACCTAGACGGAGGGTTAAATCAGGATGACTTGGAAGGGGGCAGAGGATATGTAAGAAATGGTTCATCATAAGTCTTTCACCAGTACTGTAGTAAAAATTCATACATGGAAGATTCTAGACTAAACCATAAATGGATACACTTTTATTCATGCGCGATACTCCAATAGAGCAAGATCATGCATGGAAGTCTCCACATGCTTAGACAGCGGATTACATTGAGCGAAGACTAATGATCAACATTTAACTTGAATATGCAGATGTCCAGGTGAACCTCCTTGGAGTCCCCGTGCACATTGTTGGGGGTCAAATAACACCGTGCGTCTTCCATGTCCACATCGGCGGGAAAGTCCCAGCTCGGCAGAGTCCAAGTATGCTTGGCGTAGCCAGTGTCGCCGCCCATGGACCTCCGAGGGGTAGTAATAGTGAGCACGCACCCGTACATCGGCCTCGTGTCAGTGTCAGCGTCAGCGGCGTCGCCCCTGACACACACTACAAAGATGTGGCGGCGGCCTGCGCGGGCCTCGCCGGTGGCCATGATTAAGAGGAAGACGCTGCCGTCCTCCTCCGAGACTAGCAGGCGGCTCTGATCCTCCAGCGACTCCAGCACGGTGAACGGGTAGCACGTCTCGTACTTGATGTTCTTTGCCAAGGGCCAGTGGTGATTGCCACACGCTTGTGTCAGGTGATGCACGATCCGCCGGCGAGGCCCAAAACGGCACCGGGCACTCATAGCAGTAGATGAAGGGCTCCTTGGAGGCACCGACCAGGCCGTCCATGAAACGGGAGTGGCTGTACGGGACGTTCCGCAGTTGAATATATGAGCAAGTTGGTACGAGATTTAGTCCGAATAAGCACAAAATAAATCATGACGGCTATAACAGAGATTAAACTAATCATGCGGACTAGCATAGTAGATGAACAGATCGAATCTAGGACACAGACTAGAAACATGAATTCTACCACGATTTCGAACAGGAAGGACATAAACACATACGGTGCAACGGGAGCAGCACCATTGGCGTTGAGGTTGTCGCCCATGTCGTTGAGGAAGAGGTTGCCGAGGTCGGGGAAGAAGTCGTTGTCGGTGTAGTCGTCGCTGCTAGTAGTCGCGAGAGTGCGCTCCCCAAATTTCAACAGCGCCCGCCGAATGGAGCGCAGGAGGGAGTGGCTGTAGGGGACGTTGCGGCCGCTGAATGGAGCGCAGGAGTAGCCCACGAAGCAGTAGATGGTGGTCCTCCCTAGTCTCTATTCTTATCTCTATCTCTACTACTCTTCTTTGTTTTTTATAATATACTAGTTGTAGTTGTCAAATCGAATAGTACTGCGCCGTCCACTGCACGCCTGGCTGAACACGCCTCCTCGCCTCCATCAAACCCCTTCGTTAAACCCGCATGCAAACCGAGAAACCTACTCCGGCCCGCGGGAGGAAATTTGCTGGTTGCCGTTGGAGAATAATAGAGTCACGTCCAATCCATTTGAGTTAATTGCGTGTATGATTCTCCCTCTATAAAAAGTTAATTGCATCCTTAATCTTGTATTCTAAGTACTCTGTGGGTTCCACTGTCAGTACAGTGTACATGACTTCCAGGCTGGCTACAGATTCGTACATAAAGTTAAAAAGAAACAAATCCATGACTTGCAGGATTGGAGTTAGCACCGATGGCGGTTCGTAGTTGTTCCACGCTCGGGCATTGAAGTTTGTAACTATTTTAGATTAGAACATACTACTCCTCCGGTGCTAGTAGTAGAGCAGAGTCCTACTCCACTACTACTCTACTCAAGCAAGTTACGGCATAGTAGCAGGTACTGCAGGGAGTACCAGTACTGTGATCACTCAAGCAAGTTGTCTGGCTTCGATATGACCCTACGCTGCTGGTATGTGTCTCGTAAGTCAAGCGGCATGATGTAGTCATCATCACCTGTCCACTTCCTGTAGCACATATTCGCTTCTTCATCTTTGTTCGCTCTTCCATCCCCGCTAAGGCGCCTCCCCCCTCGTCCGAAACCCAAGCACTAACAATGGCAGAACCGAGCAGCGTCCGCCGAAAGAGTGGCTGGAATTCGCTCCCCACAGAGGTAATCAAGCTCATTGTTTCGCGTGTGGACAATCTCAGTACCATGCCGCTCGCTGCGTGCTCGTTGGGGCTGTACCATTTACTCAAAGCCCTCAGGCCGGAGCTTTTTAAGCCAGCTCCTTGCTTGCTGATGCCGCCTGATCTTCAGAAGCGGCGTGTCACACAGCATAACGATCGTAGGGTGGCGAGCATCAACCCCCTTCACTGCGATCCGATCCCCGTCACCCTCAACTACATTAACGGTATGTACTGGGTCGGCATGAACACGTCTTGGATGGTGCTCGTCGATGGTCGCGGCAGCTGGATGCTCGTGGAGGTCTACACCCGGCGATTGACCCCCCTTCCTTCGATTAACACTGCACTGCTTTGGCACCGCGGCCCAGAATACTCGGAATCTTACAGTAGCCAACATGATACCAAGTTTGATTTGCTCAAGGTTGTAATCTGCCAAGTGCCCAGAAGATCTATGAATTATAAAGACTTCAGGCTAATTGCGTTCTTCAACCGCGGTCTCGCCTATCTGACAGGTCACTGCGGTAAGTGGATAAATCTGCACGTCCATCACAGGATCATACATCCTCCATGGTTCTCTGATGCCATTGAACACAAGGGCTTCATTTACGCTGTCGACTCCTTCTATGGCTGGACGTATTGATGGCCTACTCCAGTCATCGCTACAAATGGCTATTACAGCAGTATGTTATTTTCCTATGATATCATGATGGCTTGCTTATATTACTGTCAACATTTACTGAAAAAATATTCATGCTCATAACATGCTATTCTTAAGATTGACTACATCAAGAGCCCTTTGTGTCCCTACCCTTCCTAATCCCACAACCTTTCAAAGAAAAGCGGCATGGCAGTTGCAGGTGGTTCCTGGCTCGATCAGACGACGACGAACGATTGATGATCGTTCGCACGTACCGGACGTGTTGTTTCGTGGAATACAATCACAGTCACTGCAAGGTCTTTGAGCAGGATCCCAGCTTCTCTGGGCCTTCAGGAATTTTTGACTGGAGATTGGTAAGTAGCCTTGGTACACGCTCTCTGTTTGTCGGACTGAATTATCCGATTAAGCAGGAGATAACCGACGGCAAGGATCATGATTGCAGCGCGGTTTCGTTCATCAGGCAAAACTGTGTGTACACAGCGTACCATGCGTCTCTGCATGCACCATACCCTGATATGTGCCGCCACGCTCTGCAGCCCAAAGTAGGAGAGAGGGTCGCAAGTATCAGACTTCGACCTGCTGGCTGGAGTTTCCCCCGTCAGGCACCCATCTGGTTCAAGCCGTTAGCCAATCCCCACAGCTTAATAAATAGTAACGTCTAACTGAGCCAGTTAGTTAGATGCGTACACTTGGTGTAGTAGGATCTTTATTTAGTTTGATGCATACACTTGTTCTTTTTTGGTAGCCCTTTTGTAATGATGGCTGATGTTTGGTTGGAAGAGAGAGCTGCGTCTTCACTTTTCTGGCCTGCTTACTGCTTCTGTTGCACCCCCAGCCCTGGTTGCTGCTGCTGCTGCTGTTTTCAATGTACAATCAGTAGTATATTTCGTCTGTTGGTTGAATAAATGTGTTGTTAGAATGACAAACACAATGTTTTGGAAGTCGTTGCACGGTTCAATCCTTTAGTGCCCCGTACCGTACGTAGCGCATACTATTTTTCGTACGGAACACATTTTCCACTTGTTGATAACATGCAGCCCACTGATGAAGGCCCAATAGAGAAGCCCATAATTAACTGGAATGGAGGCTCTCACATGAATCCGGCCCAGGTACATGCTCATGGTCCCCTAAACATAAATAAGTAAATAAATAAATAAAGCTAAATGCCCATGCACCAGTTCTTTAAATTCATGATTTAACAGGAGGATATTATTTCCTATGATAGTGTCGTTACATTCAGTCGATATTATTCTTCGGCAAAGATAGCGACCAGTCTTCTTTCTCCCAGCATTTTCTTCCTGCAACCAGCGGACCCATGCAAATCGTAGTCAACGTCGTAAATAGATCCGGTCCATTTTTATTTTTCAATAAGAATGTCCAACCCAGCCCAGCACATTGGCAACAACACTTTATCCTCCGCCTTGGTGCGGTCGCCGCGGCGCCGCCGTTCGGACCTGTCAACATAGTTTTTTTTGAAACGGTCCCTGTCAACATAGTGAATCGGGAGAGGACTGTAGTTGTGAGTATGACAGTACGGACCCACCAGGTCCACTCCCGAACACAAGCAAGCGCCTCTTTTACTACTCAAATGAACCCCTTGTTTTTTACTCTAATCCACCCTGCTGATATCTAGGACCCACATCATTTTCAACGTATAGTCAATTAACGACAGAATTGCACAACTTTTTTTAGTAGTAATTCGGAGGAGCAGGCTATAAACTGGGTTGTGCGGTCTCTGTGGCCCGTCTAACAACATGACCAGCCCAATAGTTTTTTCTTTGGGAAAATAGGTAGCCCAATATTTCTTTTTGAAGAATACCCAAGCTAGGCCTATTGTTTTCTCCGACTTTCTGGGATGAAAATCTTTCAAGACGAGGAGGGATGCATTCCGGCCTGGCCAAAGAGTATGGTCAGTGTCTGTTAAAAGTAATATCAAAAGGGGTTGAAAATTCCAAAAAAATTATAGCAAATGGGATATTAGTTTCTTTTTTGTTTTTGTTCTTCAGTGATATCTTATACGTATTTCATTGGATTTAACATGACATAGTACTAATTTATTTTTAAATTAGTTTTAGTATGGCTACTAATTTTTGGATTAAGAATATTTTGTTCCACAGCAAAAATTTGCGAATTTTCAAAATTTCCCACATATTTAGTTAATTTTTTAACCCTGGTACTGACCAGAAAATGGGCAGCAATTCTAAAAATGGAAAACGGGCTGCAATAAATTCCATATGAATTAGAAAATGAGTAACAATTATAAAAATAATAGCAAATGGGCTGTACACGCCACAGATTTCGAGGCTGACTTGTTTACGCAAGGCTTTGTCAGTCAACACACGATTCTAGCAGCAGTGACTGTTGGATGTCCATCCAACGGCCGACGTGCTTGTTCAATCTCTGATCTTCCTGCTCCAGCCGTCTAAACTAGCGCCGGCGGGACTACCTGCTCCCTCCTCTTGTGGCCCGCTGTGATGACGCGCAGGCTTCCCCAGCCCACCCTACTCCCTCCGCTGGCCTGGCCGCACGCAATCAACTGCCTCCTTATTACGCGAAAAAATGATTCCTCCCACTAACATCTGGGGCGCACCAGTTGGGAGGCTGACCTATGGGCCTACTAAGTTGACGCGTACGCATGCCTTGTCAACTTAGTCAACAAACGATTCTAGCAGTAGTAACCGTTGGATTTGAATCGAACGGTACTGCTGCTTCTTCAATCGCTGCTCTTCTTGCACCAGCCGCCCAAACCAGCGCCGGTGAGACCGCCTGCTCCTGCCTCCAGTGACCGGCTGTGCTGCCGTTGAGGCCTCATCGCCCCTACTACTCCCACTGCTAGCCAGGCCCTGCGGCGACGGTAGCCTCACACCGCAGCCGAACCAGTAAACCCTCGAACTCCTCTCCGCGTGGGCATCCACTGCCGCGTCTTCCCCGGCTCCGCGTCGTCCCCTTCCTAGGCCTCACCGTCGTCCACTGCCTTGGTGCTCGCGGCGTGGTCAATGTGGTCAACGACCGACTTCCATCGGAAGAGTAATGTACGTGGAGAGGCTGACAGCTGGGTCCACGGCCACGGCCCAGTTTTTTTTGTGATTTGCCAAGTAAGTCGCTTTGTCAGGCTTGTTGGGCTGCAAATCTTTCAAGACGAGGAGAGCTTTCATTCGGCTGGCCGAGAAAATGGCCTATCAGTAATGAGAAATGGGTTGTACATTTTTAAAACACATCAAACCGGCAATTAGTTTCAAATTTCTTTTTTTCATTTCGAGATTTTAAATTACATTAATTTTTATGCGTGGACAATTTGTTGGATTTTATATTGATACACATTTATTTTTAAAATCAGTTTGAATGTGACTTGAAATTTCGGGATTAAGAACAGTTCGGACCGCACCAAAATATGCAAAAATTCGTATAATTTTTTAACCGTGGCCACAATATGGGCTGTAATGCTAACAAAAAGAATATGGGCTCCAAAAAAAACCTTAAGAATTAGCAAATGGGCTGTAAATTATTAGAAATAATGGCAGATGGGCTGTATGCTGTTTTCCACAGATTTGAGGCTTTCCTAAAAAAAAGGTTGACACACAAGCAGTGACTGTTGGATGTCCATCCAACGGCCGTCGTGCTTCTTCAATCTCTGCTCTTCCTGCTCCAGCCGCTCAAACAAGCGTCGGCGGGACTGCCTGCTCCCTCCTCCCCGCGGCCGGCTGTGCTGTCGCGCAGGCCTCACCGCCCCACCGCACTCCCATCGCTGGCCTAGCCATCCCTCTATTCACCCACACCAACTGTTATTCTCCGGCGACGGCAGACGAACCAGTAAATTCCCGTACAGTTGTACTCCCCTCCGCGTGGGAAACAACTGCCGAGTCTTCCCTGCCTCCGTGTCGTTCCCTTCCTAGGCCTCGCCGTCGTCCACCGCCCTGGTGCTCTCGGGGCGGCCTGGTCAACGTGGTCAACGACTGACATGCATCTGAAGTGGACTGTACGTGGAGAGGCTGACAGCTGGGTCCACGGCCGCACGCAAGGAAATGCCTCCTTATTACGCGCAAAATAATGATTCCTCCACCTGACATCAGGGACCCACTGAAAGGGCCTCTGTATTTCGTGAAAAAATGTTACCGCCGCTGATAGCTCGGACCCACCAGCTATATCTTCGCACGCAAGGAAGTGCGTCCTTATTACGCACAAAAAAATGAATACTCCCCCTGTTAGCTGGGACCCAGTATAGTGGCAGGCTGACTTGTGGGCCTACTAAGTTGACGGGGACGGAGGGCTTTGTCAACTTAGTCAATATGCACGATTCTAGCTCCAGTGACCGTACGATGTCCATCCAACGGCCGTAGTGCTTCTTCAACCTTTGGTCTTCTTGCTCCAACCGCTCAAACCAGCGCCGGTCGTGCCTCGTGCTCCTGCCTCCCATGGCCGGCTGCGATGCGGCGGAGGCCTCACCGCCCCCTACTACTCCCACCGCTGGCCAGGCCATCCCTCTACTCACCCACACCCCCTGTTATTCTGCGGCGACGGCAAGCTCACACCGCAACGAACCAGTGAATCCTCGTACTCCTCTACGCGTGGGCATCCACTGCCGCATCTTCCCAGCTCCGTGTCGTCCCCTTCCTAGGCCTCGCCGTCGTCCACCGCTCTGGTGCTCTCGGCGCAGCATGGTCAACATGGTCAAGGAACGACTTCCATCAGACGTGGACTGTACGTGGAGAGGCTGACAGCTGGGTCCACGGCCGCAGCAAGGAAGTGCCTCCTTATTACACGCAAAATAATTATTCCTCCACCTGACAGCGGAGACCCACCGGACGGGCCACCGTATTTCATGAAAAAAACGTTTCCCCCTGACTGCTGGGACCCACCAGCTACATCTTCGCACGCAAGGAAGTGCGTCCTGGCAAAAAAAAAACGATTCGCCCCCCTGACTGCTGGGACCCACCAGCTACATCTTCACAGGCAAGGAAGTACCTGACAGTCGGGACCCACCTGGTCGAAGCGTATGTAGCGTTGTCATTCTGGTCGCGAATGTGTACGTACATACTGGTCGATGTAGAGGCGCACACGTGTCGTAGTAGAGGCTTGCACGTAGCATGTACACGTACGTACATCGGCCAGGGTGCAAGAAAGTAAATACGACCACGTACGTACATAGGGCGGGGTCTCGAACGCCTGCTCGCGCGTACGTACGGCCAGGGCTCGTGTACATGGCTGGGTCAGAACGGAGAAACAGCGTCGTCGTCGTGTTCATGGGGAGGCAACGGAATGCGTCGTGTTCATCGGGAGGCAACGGAACGCGTGGGAGCCAACCGGCTTGGACGGAACAGCCGATGGAAACGAGGCCTGGCGTACCGCAGAACGGAGGAAACGGCCTTGTGTTCGACCGGCCACATTCGAAACGGGATCCTGTTCATCGGGAGGGGTCTGGCGTACCGCAAAACGGAGGAAATGGACCTCCTACGGTCGAAACGGGGGTCCTGTTGATCGGGAGGGGTGTGGCGTAGCGCAAAAACGGAGGAAACGGACTTGTGTTGGAGCGCTACGGTCGAAACGAGGGTCCTGTTCATCGGGAGGGGTGTGGCGTACCATAAAATGGGACTCCATGGGATACTGTTCATCTCCACCGTCGACCCCGTGCAGCCTCCACGGGCTACTGTTCATTCACCGTCGACCTCCTCCAGCCTCCACCTGCGACTGTTCATCCACGGCTCCTGTTCATCCAGCCTCCACTGCGCGCTACTCCACCGGCTATTGTTCAACCAGCCCTCTCCACGGGCTACTGTTCATCCAGCCCTCCACCGTCTACTGTTCATCCTGCCCTCCACGAGGTGGTCCTGTTCATCCCGCCCTCCACGGGGTCCTGTTCATCCAGCCCCAACCGGCTCGATCGATCGGGGTCCTGTTCATCCAGAGGCAACACCACGGGGTCCTGTTCATCCACCCCCAACGGGAACTGTTCATCCAAACCCCCCAGCAACGCTCACTGTTCATCCAGAGGCAGCATCGATTGGCTTCAGTTAGCAGCAGTAGCGAAGGAATCCCTCGATCGGGTTCAGTTAATCGCCATCGATCGACCGCTCAGGTTCAGTAACGCGTAGCCTGCAGTGATCGCTCGGGTTCAGTTAGAGCCCAACGCCTCGCTCGGGTTCAGTTAGATCCCAACGCCTCGCACCCACGCGCGTGCGTGTATGAGAGAAACGTGCATCGCTCGGCCCCGACCACCCACCGTAACCGGGAACACCCCGATATTTTCCTCGCCCTCGCTTCTACCACGGTTTTTTCCGTCATGGACGGCCCAAAGAATGTCATGCAGCTGCGTCTCCGGCCCGCCCAGGACGAAAAGCCCATTTTCTGTCATGATTTTTTGTCATAGAAGTAGGACCCCACCACATCTATGATGATACCGGGTTTTGTCACAGTTATCGTCATTAAAGTGTCATAAGTATGACAGAAAAAATTCGTTTGGCCCAAAATGTCACGGATGTGTCCTTTTTTTGTAGTGTCATTCTTGTAAATACAGGCTTCTCCAAAAGTTTGTATAAAACCATATTCTTTGATCACACTATCAAAACGTTTATTCCAACTCCGAGATGCTTGCACCAGTCCATAGATGGATCGCTGGAGCTTGCACACTTTGTTAGCATCCTTTGGATCGATAAAACCTTCAGGTTGCATC
Organism: Triticum aestivum; assembly: GCF_018294505.1. Lineage (NCBI taxonomy): Eukaryota > Viridiplantae > Streptophyta > Magnoliopsida > Poales > Poaceae > Triticum > Triticum aestivum. Next base: position 378,137,171 of record NC_057811.1, read on the forward strand.
ATATACAACTCTTCTTCCAGAAATCCATTTAGGAATGCAGTCTTTACATCCATTTGCCAGATTTCATAATCATAAAATGCGGCAATTGCTAACATGATTTGGACGGACTTAAGCATCGCTATGGGTGAGAAGGTCTCATCGTAGTCAACTCCTTGAACTTGTCGAAAACCTTTCGCAACAAGTCAGGCTTTGTAGACAGTAACATTACCGTCAGCGTCAGTCTTCTTCTTGAAGATCCATTTATTCCCGATGTCTTGTTGATCATCGGGCAAGTCAACCAAAGTCCACACTTTGTTCTCATACATGGATCCCATCTCAGATTTCATGGCCTCTAGCCATTTTGCGGAATCTGGGCTCATCATCGCTTCCTCGTAGTTCATATGTTCGTCATGGTCAAGTAACATGACCTCCAGAACAGGATTGCCGTACCACTCTGGTGTGGATCTTACTCTTGTTGACCTACGAGGTTTGATAGTTACTTGATCTGAAGTTACATGATCATCATCATTAGCTTCCTCACTAATTGGTGTAGGAGTCACAGGAACAAATTTCTGTGATGAACTACTTTCCAATAAGGGAGCAGGTACAATTACCTCATCAAGTTCTACTTTCCTCCCACTCACTTCTTTCGAGAGAAACTCCTTCTCTAGAAAGGATCCATTCTTAGCAACGAATCTTGCCTTCGGATCCGTGATAGAAGGTGTACCCAACAGTCTTCTTTGGGTATCCTATGAAGACACATTTCTCTGATTTGGGTTCGAGCTTATCAGGTTGAAGCTTTTTCACATAAGCATCGCAGCCCCAAACTTTAAGAAACGACAACTTTGGTTTCTTGCCAAACCATAGTTCATAAGGCGTCGTCTCAACGGATTTAGATGGTGCCCTATTTAACGTGAATGCAGCCGTCTCTAAAGCATAACCCCAAAACAATAGCGGTAAATCAGTAAGAGACATCATAGATCGCACCATATCTAGTAAAGTACGATTACGACGTTCGGACACACCATTACGATGTGGTGTTCCGGGTGGCATGAGTTGCGAAACTATTTCGCATTGCTTCAAATGAAGACCAAACTCGTAACTCAAATATTCTCCTCCATGAGCAGATCGTAGAAACTTTATTTTCTTGTTACGATGATTTTCCACTTCACTCTGAAATTCTTTGAACTTTTCAAATGTTTCAGACTTATGTTTCATTGAGTAGATATACCCATATCTGCTCAAATCATCTGTGAAGGTGAGAAAATAACGATATCCGCCGCGAGCCTCAACATTCATTGGACCACATACATCAGTATGTATGATTTCCAACAAATCTGTTGCTCGCTCCATTGTTCCGGAGAACGGCGTTTTAGTCATCTTGTTCATGAGGCATGGTTCGCAAGTACCAAGTGATTCATAATCAAGTGATTCCAAAAGTCCATCAGAATGGAGTTTCTTCATGCGCTTTACACCAATATGACCTAAACGGCAGTGCCACAAATAAGTTGCACTATCATCATCAATTCTGCATCTTTTGGCTTCAATACTATGAATATGTGTATCACTACTATCGAGATTCAAAAAGAATAGACCACTCTTCAAGGGTGCATGACCATAAAAGATATTACTCATATAAATAGAATAACCATTATTCTCCGATTTAAATGAATAACCGTCTCGCATCAAACAAGATCCAGATATAATGTTCATGCTCAACGCTGGCACCAAATAACAATTATTCAGGTCTAAAACTAATCCCGAAGGTAGATGTAGAGGTAGTGTGCCGACCGCGATCACATCGACTTTGGAACCATTTACCACTGGCATCGTCACCTCGTCCTTGGCCAATCTTCACTGAATCCGTAGTCCTTGTTTCGAGTTGCAAATATTAGCAACAGAACCGGTATCAAATACCCAGGTGCTACTGCGAGCATTATTAAGGTACACATCAATAACATGTATATCACATATACCTTTGTTCACCTTGCCATCTTTCTTATCCGCCAAATACTTGGGGCAGTTCCGCTTCCAGTGACCAGTCCCTTTGTAGTAGAAACACTCAGTCTCAGGTTTAGGTCCAGACTTGGGCTTCTTCACTTGAGCAACAACTTGCTTGCCGTTCTTCTTGAAGTTCCCCTTCTTCCCTTTACCCTTTTTCTTGAAACTGGTGGTCTTGTTGACCATCAACACTTGATGCTCCTTCTTGATTTCTGCCTCCGTAGCCTTTCGCATCGCGAAGAGCTCGGGAATTGTCTTATCCATCCCTTGCATATTATAGTTCATCACGGAGCTCTTGTAGCTTGGTGGCAGTGATTGAAGAATTCTGTCAATGACACTATCATCCGGAAGATTAACTCCCAGTTGAATCAAGTGATTGTTATACCCAGACATTTTGAGTATATGCTCACCAACAGAACTATTCTCCTCCATCTTGCAGCTGTAGAACTTATTGGAGACTTCATATCTCTCAATCCGGGCATTTGCTTCAAATATTAACTTCAACTCCTGGAATATCTCATATGCTCCATGACATTCAAAACGTCGTTGAAGTCCCGGTTTTAAGCCGTAAAGCATGGCACACAGAACTATCGAGTAGTCATCAGCTTTGCTCTGCCAGACGTTCATAACATCTGGCGTTGCTCCTGCAGCGGGTCTGGCACCTAGCGGCGCTTCCAGGACGTAATTCTTCTGTGCAGCAATGAGGATAATCCTCAAGTTACGGACCTAGTCCGTGTAATTGCTACCATCATCTTTCAACTTTGCTTTCTCAAGGAACACATTAATATTCAGCGGAACAACAGCACGGGCCATCTATCTACAACAACGTAGACATGCAAAATACTATCAGGTACTAAGTTCATGATAAATTAAAGTTCAATTAATCAAATTATTTAAGAACTCCCACTTAGATAGACATCCCTCTAATCATCTAAGTGATCACGTGATCCATATCAACTAAACCATGTCCGATCATCACGTGAGATGGAGTAGTTTTCAATGGTGAACATCACTATGTTGATCATATCTACTATATGATTCACGCTCGACCTTTCGGTCTCAGTGTTCCAAGGTCATATCTGCATATGCTAGGCTCGTCAAGTTTAACCCGAGTATTCTGCGTGTGCAAAACTAGCTTGCACCCGTTGTATATGAACGTAGAGCTTATCACACCCGATCATCACGTGGTGTCTCGGGACGACGAACTTTCGCAACGGTGCATACTCAGGAAGAACACTTATACCTTGAAATTTAGTGAGAGATCATCTTATAATGCTACCGTCGCTCTAAGCAAAATAAGATGCATAAAAGATAAACATCACATGCAATCAATATAAGTGATATGATATGGCCATCATCATCTTGTGCCTTTGATCTCCATCTCCAAAGCACCGTCATGATCACCATCATCACCGGCGCGACACCTTGATCTCCATCGTAACATCGTTGTCGTCTCGCCAACTATTGCTTCTACGACTATCGCTACCGCTTAGTGATAAAGTAAAGCAATTACATGGCGATTGCATTTCATACAATAAAGCGACAACCATATGGCTCCTCCTAGTTGCCGATAACTCGGTTACAAAACATGATCATCTCATACAATAAAATTTAGCATCATGTCTTGACCATATCACATCACAACATGCCATGCAAAAACAATTTAGACGTCCTCTACTTTGTTGTTGCAAGTTTTACATGGCTGCTACGGGCTGAGCAAGAACTGTTCTTACCTACGCATCAAAACCACAACGATATTTCGTCAAGTATGTGTTGTTTTAACCTTCACAAGGATCGGGCATAGCCACACTCAATTCAACTAAAGTTGGAGAAACTGACACCCGCCAGCCACGTGTGTGCTAAGCACGTCGGTAGAACCAGTCTCGCGTAAACGTACGCGTAATGTCGGTCCGGGCCGCTTCATCCAACAATACCGCCGAATCAAAGAGTGACATGCTGGTAAACAGTATGACTTGTATCGCCCACAACTCACTTGTGTTCTACTCGTGCATATAACATCTACGCATAAACCTGGCTCGGATGCCACTGTTGGGGAACGTAGTAATTACAAAAATTTCCTACGCACACGCAAGATCATGGTGATGCATAACAACGAGAGGGGAGAGTGTTGTCCACGTACCCTCGTAGACCGTAAGCAGAAGCGTTATGACAACACGGTTGATGTAGTCGTATGTCTTCACGATCCGACCGATCCAAGTACCGAACGCACGGCACCTCCGAGTTCAGCACACGTTCAGCTCGGTGACGTTCCACGAACTCACGATCCAGCAGAGCTTCGAGGGAGAGTTCCGTCAGCACGACGGCGTGATGACGGTGATGATGATGCTACCGACGCAGGGCTTCGCCTAAGCACCGCTACGATATGACCGAGGTGGATTATGGTGGAGGGGGGCACCGCACACGGCTAAAAGATCAACTGATCAACTTGTGTCTCTATGGGGTGCCCCCTCCCCGTATATAAAGGAGTGGAGGAGGGGGAGGGGCCGACCCTCCTAGGCGCGCCCCAAGGGGAGTCCTACTCCCACCGGGAGTAGGACTCCAACCCTTCCAAGAGTAGGAGTAGGAGAGAGGGAAGGAGGAGAGAGGGGGAAGGAAAGGGGGGCACCGCCCCCCCTCCTTGTCCAATTCGGACTAGAGGGGGAGGGGGCGTGCGGCCTGCCCTGGCCGCCCCTCCTCTTCTCCACTAAGTCCCAATAGGCCCATTACACTCCCCGGGGGGTTCCGATATCCCCCCGGTACTCCGGTATTTGTCCGAACTTGCCCGGAACCCTTTCGAAGTCCAAACATAGTCATCCAATATATCGATCTTTATGTCTCGACCATTTAGAGACTCCTCGTCATTTCCGTGATCATATCCGAGACTCCGAACTACCTCGGTTCATCAAAACACATAAACTCATACTACCGATCGTCACCGAACGTTAAGCATGCGGACCCTATGGGTTTGAGAACTATGTAGACATGACCGAGACATGTCTCCGGTCAATAACCAATAGCGGAACCTGGATGCTCATATTGGCTCCCACATATTCTACGAAGATCTTTATCGGTCAAACCGCATAACAACATACGTTGTTCCCTTTGTCATCGGTATGTTACTTGCCCGTGATTCGATCGTCGGTATCTCAATACCTAGTTCAATCTCGTTACCAGCAAGTCTCTTTACTCGTTCCGTAATACATCATCCCGCAACTAACTCATTAGTTGCGTTGCTTGCAAGGCTTATAGTGATGTGCATTACCGAGAGGGCCCAGATATACCTCTCCGACAATCGGAGTGACAAATCCTAATCTCGATCTATGCCAACTCAACAAGTACCATCGGAGACACCTGTAGAGCAACTTTATAATCACCCAGTTACGTTGTGACGTTTGGTCGCACACCAAGTGTTCCTCCGGTATTCGGGAGTTGCTTAATCTAATAGTCATAGGAACATGTATAAGTCATGAAGAAAGCAATAGCAATATACTAAACGATCGAATGCTAAGCTAACGGAATGGGTCAAGTCAATCACATCATTCTCTAATGATGTGATCCTGTTAATCAAATGACAACTCATGTCTATGGCTAGGAAACTTAACCATCTTTGATTCAACGAGCTAGTCAAGTAGAGGCATACTAGTGACACTCTGTTTGTCTATGTATTCACACATGTACTAAGTTTCCGGTTAATACAATTCTAGCATGAATAATAAACATTTATCATGATATAAGGAAATATAAATAACAACTTTATTATTGCCTCTAGGGCATATTTCCTTCATATTGCACTATTTGTACGAATGCGCCTTGACGCACTAATGAAATTATAATGGAAACAGTTTGCGGCCCAACTTCTGCGGCTTTAGCTTACTACACTTTGTTCTTTCCTGTTTTCCTTTTCTGTTGATAACTTTATCAGATAACACACGTACACTTTGGTACGTTTCAATTTGCCAGGGGCTTCATTGCAACCCATAATACGGCAACAAAGTCCGAACACTTTTTACAACGTAGTTCGGCACCCCGAATTTAGCATTATATGCATTGGCTCCAAATCATGTCTTTGGTCAATAGTTGGGTTGCCCGGCTCCTGTGCTTACTACCCTACGTTCCGCTATATCGGCTAGGGTAGTAAAGGGAGAACTACTGCGATTGTGTCCTAGTTTATCCGGATGAGCACCTCAGTAGAGAAAGCCGAAAACTGACTGTCATGATGCGGCGAGAGCCGGTCAGCTCTTCGGAGGTTTCAAATCCTTAGAGATTTTTTCCGCATTACGCGAGGGATCGGTACTTACCCGATCAGGTGTTTACAGTACCCTAGTTCGGATACTAGGGGCTGCGCCTAAATTTTCATTGTCAAACTCCTATGGCTAAGTGAGGGTGATAAAGCCACATAGTCCGATTGCCTGGTTCGTTGCACTAAACACCTCCTTCACAGACCAAACAATTCGATAAAGAGTGTTTAAATTACATCCCGAACACCCCCGTACTATATACGTGGGGGCCGAAGCCGACGACTGGCCAACTCTCAGAATTTTATAAACACGGCCGCACAGGAGGTAAAATACTAAACAAACATTTTTCTTACATAAATGAACTTGTTCCACAATACAGAGCAAGATAGTACAAATGTACTCATTCAAAGATTACATCTTTGGCGCACTGTGCCACCACAATGCGGGATCCCTCCAGGACATTGTCAAAATATAGTTCGGGCGTGCGGTGCTCCTTGCCCTCGGGCGGGCCCTCGGTCGCAAGCTTGACCGCGTTCATCTTCGCCCACTGCACCTTGACGCAGGCGAAGGCCGTCCGCACACCTTCGATGCAGACCGACCGCTTGATAATGTCAAGCCGGGGGCAGGCATCGACCAGCCGCTTCACAAGCCCGAAGTAGCTGTTGGGTATAGCTTCGGCAGGCCACAGCCGGATTATTAAATCCTTCATGGCTAGCTCGGCCACCCTATGCAGCTCGACCAGCTGTTTTAGCTGGTCGCTAAAGGGCACCGGATGCTCTGGCACAAGGAATTGCGACCAGAACAGCTTCTCCATTGAGCTCCCTTCTTCGGCTCAAAAGAATTCCGCAGCGTCAGAAATACAGCGCGGCAGATCCACAAACGCCCCTCGAGAACTCCAAATTCGGGTCAGTAAGAGATACCTCTTCTTCACATACTTGCTTTGCATAATAAAAGCCTTACCAGCGGCGATTTTCTTGGCCTGTTGGATCTCCTGGAGGACGCTTTGGGCTTCGGCCCGGGCCTCTTGTGCGCTTTGGCGAGCCTTGGCAAGTTCGGTCTCTTGAACCGAAACATCACGTTCCAAGGACTCGCACTTCTTCACGGCATCCTGGAGCTCCTGCTGGACCTCATCAAGCCTGGCCTTGTGCTTCTCACGAGCGGCCTATTCCTTGGCAGCTTTCTCCTTGGCTTCGGCCAGGGCCTTTTTAAGGACCTCGACCTTGGTCGCCGCTCCTACAAATACCATGGCAATTCTGTCAATACACATCATTTATTCTTTCCGAATATACAACAAAGTTATTACATACCTTACTTGTCTTCTAGCTGCTTCCTCGCTTGGCCGAGCTCCTCCTCGGCCCGCTCCAGTCTCTGCTTTAGTCCCGAGACTTCGGCAGTGTGTGAGGTCGCGGCCAGCAATGAAGCCTGCTTATTCATATAAGACATATTTAGCTAGTTTCCTGCAAAAATGAATTGATCCTCTGTCCGGCCTTTCTTTCCGAACACCGGACAGTGTCTCAAGGGCTACTGTCTATATTGGGACTTTCTCTTTTGCGTCACTTACCTCAAAACCCGTCAGCAGGTTGCTGCAGGCTTCGGTTAGTCCGCTCTTGATGGACTGAACCCTCTCAATCACCGTACCCATAAGGATACGGTGTTCATCCACAACGGAAGCGCCTCGTAGCGCTTCCAGCAGATTATCCGGTGCCTCTGGTTGGACAGAGGTCACCGGCGGGATAGGCACACCTCCTTCTCCCGAGGGAGGCTGCTCGCCGGATTCCGGAGCCGTATAGGTCTCTGGAACCGTATTCGGCTGGGGGCCGAGCTGAACATGGCCCCCATCGCCAGTCTCCATGGGGGTCTTCTCCCCCGTGTGTCCGGCGGCCAAGGAGTCATCCTCTGGCGCCTCCTTGACGACCTCCCGAACCTCTCCCTAGTCGGGGAAGGTCCTTCGGGACACCACCTCGGCATCGCCCTTGGCCTGGGGAGAGTGAGCCGTCGGTGGTGACTCCCTGGCCATCGCCTTCGAATCCAACGAACCCCCGGACGAGGATCGCTGGGAGCTGTTGTGGGCCGGACTGCCATTACATAATTAAACATGTTAATACCATGAAGAGGAGAGGCCGGATACATGGACGTATAATTGCTACCATCATCTTTCAACTTTGCTTTCTCAAGGAACACATTAAAATTCAACGGAACAACAGCACGGGCCATCTATCTACAACAACATAGACATGCAAAATACTATCAGGTACTAAGTTTATGATAAATTAAAGTTCATGATAAATCCTCAAGTTACGGACCCAGTCCGTGTAATTGCTACCATCATCTTTCTGTTTGGGAATCGTAGCATAATTTAAAATTTTCCTACGCTCACCAAGATGCATCTATCGAGTCTACTAGCAACGAGGGGAAAGGAGTGGATCTACATACCCTTGTAGATCGCGAGCGGAAGCGTTCCAATGAACGTGGATGACGGAGTCGTACTCGCCGTGATCCAAATCACCGATGACCGAGTGCCGAACGGACGGCACCTCCGCGTTCAACACACGTACGGTGCAGCGATGTCTCCTCCTTTCTTGATCCAGCAAGGGGGGAGGAGAGGTTGATGGAGATCCAGCAGCACGACGGCGTGGTGGTGGATGTAGCGGCTCTCCGGCAGGGCTTCGTCGAGCTTCTGCGCGCGAGAGAGAGGTGTTGCAGGGGAGGAGGGAGGCGCCAAAGGCTGTAGTATGCTGCCCTCCCTCCCCCCCTTTATATAGGCCCCCAAGGGGGGTGCGCAGCCCTTGGAGATGGGATCTCCAAGGGGGGGGGCGGCGGCCAAGGGGGAAGGGGTTGCCTTGCCCCCCAAGGCAAGGGGAAACTCCCCCCCTAGGGTTCCCAACCCTAGGCGCAGGGGGGGAGGCCCAAAGTGGCGCCCCAGCCCATTAGGGGCTGGTTCCCCTCCACTTTCAGCCCACGGGGCCCTCCGGGACAGGTGGCCCCACCCGGTGGACCCCCGGGACCCTTCCGGTGGTCCCGGTACAATACCGATAACCCCCGAAACTTTCCCGGTGGCCAAAACTGGACTTCCTATATATAATTCTTCACCTCCGGACCATTCCGGAACCTCTCGTGACGTCCGGGATCTCATCCGGGACTCCGAACAACTTTCGGGTTTCCGCATACATATATCTCTACAACCCTAGCGTCACCGGACCTTAAGTGTGTAGACCCTACGGGTTCGGGAGACATGCAGACATGACCGAGACGCCTCTCCGGTCAATAACCAACAGCGGGATCTGGATACCCATGTTGGCTCCCACATGTTCCACGATGATATCATCGGGTGAACCACGGTGTCGAGGATTCAATCAATCCGTATGCAATTCCCTTTGTCAATCGGTATGTTACTTGCCCGAGATTCGATCGTCGGTATCCCAATACCTTGTTCAATCTCGTTACCGGCAAGTCTCTTTACTCGTACCGCAATGCATGATCCCGTGACTAACGCCTTAGTCACATTGAGCTCATTATGATGATGCATTACCGAGTGGGCCCAGAGATACCTCTCCGTTTACACGGAGTGACAAATCCCAGTCTCGATCCGTGCCAACCCAACAGACACTTTCGGAGATACCCGTAATGCACCTTTATAGTCACCCAGTTACGTTGTGACGTTTGGCACACCCAAAGCACTCCTACGGTATCCGGGAGTTGCACGATCTCATGGTCTAAGGAAAAGATACTTGACATTGGAAAAGCTCTAGCAAACGAAACTACACGATCTTTTATGCTATGCTTAAGTTGGGTCTTGTCCATCACATCATTCTCCTAATGATGTGATCCCGTTATCAATGACATCCTATGTCCATAGTCAGGAAACCATGACTATCTGTTGATCAACGAGCTAGTCAACTAGAGGCTTACTAGGGACAGGTTGTGGTCTATGTATTCACACATGTATTACGATTTCCGGACAATACAATTATAGCATGAATAAAAGACTATTATCATGAACACAGAAATATAATAATAACCATTTATTATTGCCTCTAGGGCATATTTCCAACAGTCTCCCACTTGCACTAGAGTCAATAATCTAGTTACATTGTGATGAATCGAACACCCATTGCGTCCTGGTGTTGATCATGTTTTGCCCTAGGGAGAGGTTTAGTCAACGGATCTGCTACATTCAGGTCCGTGTGTACTTTACAAATATCTATGTCTCCATTTTGAACACTTTCACGAATGGAGTTGAAGCGACGCTTGATATGCCTGGTCTTCCTGTGAAACCTGGGCTCCTTCGCAAGGGCAATAGCTCCAGTGTTGTCACATAAGAGAGTCATTGGGCCCGACGCATTGGGAATCACCCCTAGGTCGGTAATGAACTCCTTCATCCAGACTGCTTCCTGTGCTGCCTCCGAGGCTGCCATGTATTCCGCTTCACATGTAGATCCCGCCACGACGCTTTGCTTGCAACTGCACCAGCTTACTGCTCCTCTATTCAAAATATACACGTATCCGGTCTGTGACTTCGAGTCATCCGGATCTGTGTCGAAGCTAGCGTCGACGTAACCCTTTACGACGAGCTCTTCGTCACCTCCATAGACGAGAAACATATCCTTAGTCCTCTTCAGGTACTTCAGGATATTCTTGACCGCTGTCCAGTGTTCCTTGCCGGGATTACTTTGGTACCTTCCTACCAAACTTACGGCAAGGTTTACATCAGGTCTGGTACACAGCATGGCATACATAATAGACCCTATGGCCGAGGCATAGGGGATGACACTCATCTCTTCTATATCTTCTGCCGTGGTCGGGCATTGAGCCGTGCTCAATTGCACACCTTGCAATACAGGCAAGAACCCCTTCTTGGACTGATCCATACTGAACTTCTTCAATATCTTGTCAAGGTATGTACTCTGTGAAAGACCAATGAGGCGTCTTGATCTATCTCTATAGATCTTGATGCCTAATATATAAGCAGCTTCTCCAAGGTCCTTCATTGAAAAACATTTATTCAAATAGGCCTTTATACTTTCCAAGAATTCTATATCATTTCCCATCAATAGTATGTCATCCACATATAATATGAGAAATGCTACAGAGCTCCCACTCACTTTCTTGTAAACACAGGCTTCTCCATAAGTCTGTGTAAACCCAAACGCTTTGATCATCTCATCAAAGCGAATGTTCCAACTCCGAGATGCTTGCACCAGCCCATAGATTGAGCGCTGGAGCTTGCATACTTTGTTAGCATTCTTAGGATCGACAAAACCTTCCGGCTGCATCATATACAACTCTTCCTTAAGGAAGCCGTTAAGGAATGCCGTTTTGACGTCCATCTGCCATATCTCATAATCATAGTATGCGGCAATTGCTAACATGATTCGGACGGACTTCAGCTTCGCTACGGGTGAGAAAGTCTCATCGTAGTCAACCCCTTGAACTTGTCGATAACCCTTAGCGACAAGTCGAGCTTTGTAGATGGTCACATTACCATCTGCGTCCGTCTTCTTCTTAAAGATCCATTTGTTTTCTATGGCTCGCCGCTCATCGGGCAAGTCAGTCAAAGTCCATACTTTGTTTTCATACATGGATTCTATCTCGGATTTCATGGCTTCTAGCCATTTGTCGGAATCCGGGCCCGCCATCGCTTCTTCATAGTTCGAAGGTTCACCGTTGTCTAACAACATGATTTCCAGGACAGGGTTGCCGTACCACTCTGGTGCGGAACGTGTCCTTGTGGACCTACGAAGTTCAGCAACTTGATCTGAAGCTTCATGATCATCATCATTAACTTCCTCCCCAGTCGGTGTAGGCACCACAGGAACATTTTCCCGCGCTGCGCTACTTTCCGGTTCGGAAGGGGTGACTATCACCTCATCAAGTTCCACTTTCCTCCCACTCAATTCTTTCGAGAGAAACTCCTTCTCTAGAAAGGACCCGTTCTTGGCAACGAAGATCTTGCCTTCGGATCTGAGGTAGAAGGTATACCCAATAGTTTCCTTAGGGTATCCTATGAAGACGCATTTTTCCGATTTGGGTTCGAGCTTTTCAGGTTGAAGTTTCTTGACATAAGCATCGCATCCCCAAACTTTTAGAAACGACAGCTTAGGTTTCTTCCCAAACCATAATTCATACGGTGTCGTCTCAACGGATTTAGACGGTGCCCTATTTAAAGTGAATGCGGCAGTCTCTAAAGCATAACCCCAAAATGAGAGCGGTAAATCGGTAAGAGACATCATAGATCGCACCATATCCAATAGAGTGCGATTACGACGTTCGGACACACCATTTCTCTGAGGTGTTCCAGGCGGCGTGAGTTGTGAAACTATTCCACATTTCCTTAAGTGTGTACCAAATTCGTGACTTAAATATTCTCCACCACGATCTGATCGTAAGAATTTTATTTTCCTGTCACGTTGATTCTCAACCTCACTCTGAAATTCCTTGAACTTTTCAAAGGTTTCAGACTTGTGTTTCATTAGGTAGACATACCCATATCTACTTAAATCATCAGTGAGAGTGAGAACATAACGATATCCTCCGCGAGCCTCAACACTCATTGGACCGCACACATCGGTATGTATGATTTCCAATAAGTTGGTTGCTCGCTCCATTGTTCCGGAGAACGGAGTCTTGGTCATCTTACCCATGAGGCATGGTTCGCACGTGTCAAATGATTCGTAATCAAGAGACTCCAAAAGTCCATCTGCATGGAGCTTCTTCATGCGCTTGACACCAATGTGACCAAGGCGGCAGTGCCACAAGTATGTGGGACTATCGTTATCAACTTTACATCTTTTGGTATTCACACTATGAACATGTGTAGCATCACGTTCGAGATTCATCAAGAATAAACCATTGACCAGCGGGGCATGACCATAAAACATATCTCTCAAATAAATAGAACAACCATTATTCTCAGATTTAAATGAGTAGCCATCTCGAATTAAACGAGATCCAGATACAATGTTCATGCTCAAAGCTGGCACTAAATAACAATTATTGAGGTTTATAACTAATCCCGTGGGTAGATGCAGAGGTAGCGTGCCGACGGCGATCACATCGACCTTGGAACCATTCCCGACGCGCATCGTCACCTCGTCTTTTGCCAGTCTCCGTTTATTCCGTAGTTCCTGATTTGAGTTACAAATATGAGCAACCGCACCGGTATCAAATACCCAGGAGCTACTACGAGTACTGGTAAGGTACACATCAATTACTTGTATATCACATATACCTTGGGTGTTGCCGGCCTTCTTCTTGTCCGCTAAATATTTGGGGCAGTTCCGCTTCCAGTGACCACTTCCCTTGCAATAAAAGCACTCAGTCTCGGGCTTGGGTCCATTCTTTGACTTCTTCCCGGTAACTGGCTTACCGGGCGCGGCAATTCCCTTGCCGTCCTTCTTGAAGTTCTTCTTACCCTTGCCCTTCTTGAACTTAGTGGTTTTATTCACCATCAACACTTGATGTTCCTTTTTGATCTCCCCTTCCGCTGATTTTAGCATTGAATATACCTCGGGAATGGTCTTTTCCATCCCCTGCATATTGTAGTTCATCACAAAGCTCTTGTAGCTTGGTGGAAGCGACTGGAGGATTCTGTCAATGACCGCGTCATCCGGGAGATTAACTCCCAGCTGAGACAAGCGGTTGTGCAACCCAGACATTCTGAGTATGTGCTCACTAACAGAACTGTTCTCCTCCATTTTACAGCTGAAGAACTTGTCGGAGACATCATATCTCTCGACCCGGGCATGAGCTTGAAAAACCAGTTTCAGCTCCTCGAACATCTCGTATGCTCCATGTTTCTCAAAACGCTTTTGGAGACCCGGTTCTAAGCTGTAAAGCATGCCGCACTGAACGAGGGAGTAATCATCAGCACGCTGCTGCCAAGCGTTCATAACGTCTTGGTTCTCAGGGATTGGTGCTTCACCTAGCGGTGCTTCTAAGACATAATCTTTCTTGGCAACTATGAGGATGAGCCTCAGGTTCCGGACCCAGTCCGTATAGTTGCTGCCATCATCTTTCAGCTTGGTTTTCTCTAGGAACGCGTTGAAATTGAGGACAACGTGGGCCATTTGATCTACAATACATAGTGTAAAGATTTTTAGACTAAGTTCATGATAATTAAGTTCATATAATCAAATTATTTAATGAACTCCCACTCAGATAGACATCCCTCTAGTTATCTAAGTGAAACATGATCCGAACTCAACTAGGCCGTGTCCGATCATCACGTGAGACGGACTAGTCAAGATCGGTGAACATCTCCATGTTGATCGTATCTTCTATACGACTCATGCTCGACCTTTCGGTCCTCCGTGTTCCGAGGCCATGTCTGTACATGCTAGGCTCGTCAAGTCAACCTAAGTGTATTGCGTGTGTTCCGAGGCCATGTCTGTACATGCTAGGCTCGTCAACACCCGTTGTATGCGAACGTAAGAATCTATCACACCCGATCATCACGTGGTGCTTCGAAACGACGAACCTTCGCAACGGTGCACAGTTAGGGTGAACACTTTCTTGAAATTATTATAAGGGATCATCCTACTTGCTACCGTCGTACTAAGCAAATAAGATGCAAAAACATGATAAACATCACATGCAATCAAATAGTGACATGATATGGCCAATATCATCATGCTCCTTTGATCTCCATCTTCGGGGCACCATGATCATCTTCGTCACCGGCATGACACCATGATCTCCATCATCATGATCTCCATCATTGTGTCTTCATGAAGTTGTCACGCCAACGATTACTTCTACTTCTATGGCTAACCGTTTAGCAACAAAGTAAAGTAAATTACATGGCGTTATTCAATGACACGCAGGTCATGCAAAATAATAAAGACAACTCCTATGGCTCCTGCCGGTTGTCATACTCATCGACATGCAAGTCGTGATTCCTATTACAAGAATATGATCAATCTCATACATCACATATATCATTCATCACATCTTCTGGCCATATCATATCACATATATCACTTGCTGCAAAAACAAGTTAGACGTCCTCTAATTGTTGTTGCAAGTTTTTACGTGGTTTGTAGGTTTCTAGCAAGAACGATTTCTTACCTACGTATGACCACAACGTGATTTGCCAATTTCTATTTACCCTTCATAAGGACCCTTTTCATCGAATCCGTTCCGACTAAAGTAGGAGAGACAGACACCCGCTAGCCACCTTATGCAACTAGTGCATGTCAGTCGGTGGAACCTGTCTCACGTAAGCGTACGTGTAAGGTCGGTCCGGGCCGCTTCATCCTACAATGCCGCCGAAACAAGAAACGACTAGTAGCGGCAAGAAGAATTGGCAACATCAACGCCCACAACTTCTTTGTGTTCTACTCGTGCATAGTAACTACGCATAGGCCTGGCTCATGATGCCACTGTTGGGAATCGTAGCATAATTTAAAATTTTCCTACGCTCACCAAGATGCATCTATGGAGTCTACTAGCAACGAGGGGAAAGGAGTGGATCTACATACCCTTGTAGATCGCGAGCGGAAGCGTTCCAATGAACGTGGATGACGGAGTCGTACTCGCCGTGATCCAAATCACCGATGACCGAGTGCCGAACGGACGGCACCTCCGCGTTCAACACACGTACGGTGCAGCGACGTCTCCTCCTTTCTTGATCCAGCAAGGGGGGAGGAGAGGTTGATGGAGATCCAACAGCACGACGGCGTGGTGGTGGATGTAGCGGCTCTCCGGCAGGGCTTCGTCGAGCTTCTGCGCGCGAGAGAGAGGTGTTGCAGGGGAGGAGGGAGGCGCCAAAGGCTGTAGTGTGCTGCCCTCCCTCCCCCCCTTTATATAGGCCCCCAAGGGGGGTGCGCAGCCCTTGGAGATGGGATCTCCAAGGGGGGGGGCGGCGGCCAAGGGGGGAAGGGGTTGCCTTGCCCCCCAAGGCAAGGGGAAACTCCCCCCCCTAGGGTTCCCAACCCTAGGCGCATGGGGGGGAGGCCCAAAGTGGCGCCCCAGCCCATTAGGGGCTGGTTCCCCTCCACTTTCAGCCCACGGGGCCCTCCGGGACAGGTGGCCCCACCCGGTGGACCCCCGGGACCCTTCCGGTGGTCCCGGTACAATACCGATAACCCCCGAAACTTTCCCGGTGGCCAAAACTGGACTTCCTATATATAATTCTTCACCTCCGGACCATTCCGGAACCTCTCGTGACGTCCGGGATCTCATCCGGGACTCCGAACAACTTTCGGGTTTCCGCATACATATATCTCTACAACCCTAGCGTCACCGGACCTTAAGTGTGTAGACCCTACGGGTTCGGGAGACATGCAGACATGACCGAGACGCCTCTCCGGTCAATAACCAACAGCGGGATCTGGATACCCATGTTGGCTCCCACATGTTCCACGATGATATCATCGGGTGAACCACGGTGTCGAGGATTCAATCAATCCGTATGCAATTCCCTTTGTCAATCGGTATGTTACTTGCCCGAGATTCGATCGTCGGTATCCCAATACCTTGTTCAATCTCGTTACCGGCAAGTCTCTTTACTCGTACCGCAATGCATGATCCCGTGACTAACGCCTTAGTCACATTGAGCTCATTATGATGATGCATTACCGAGTGGGCCCAGAGATACCTCTCCGTTTACACGGAGTGACAAATCCCAGTCTCGATCCGTGCCAACCCAACAGACACTTTCGGAGATACCCGTAATGCACCTTTATAGTCACCCAGTTACGTTGTGACGTTTGGCACACCCAAAGCACTCCTACGGTATCCGGGAGTTGCACGATCTCATGGTCTAAGGAAAAGATACTTGACATTGGAAAAGCTCTAGCAAACGAAACTACACGATCTTTTATGCTATGCTTAAGTTGGGTCTTGTCCATCACATCATTCTCCTAATGATGTGATCCCGTTATCAATGACATCCTATGTCCATAGTCAGGAAACCATGACTATCTGTTGATCAACGAGCTAGTCAACTAGAGGCTTACTAGGGACAGGTTGTGGTCTATGTATTCACACATGTATTATGATTTCCGGACAATACAATTATAGCATGAATAAAAGACTATTATCATGAACACAGAAATATAATAATAACCATTTATTATTGCCTCTAGGGCATATTTCCAACACTTTCAACTTTGCTTTCTCAAGGAACACATTAAAATTCAACGGAACAACAGCACGGGCCATCTATCTACAACAACATAGACATGCAAAATACTATCAGGTACTAAGTTCATGATAAATTAAAGTTCAATTAATCAAATTATTTAAGAACTCCCACTTAGATAGACATCCCTCTAATCATCTAAGTGATCACGTGATCCATATCAACTAAACCATGTCCGATCATCACGTGAGATGGAGTAGTTTTCAATGGTGAACATCACTATGTTGATCATATCTACTATATGATTCACGCTCGACCTTTCGGTCTCAGTGTTCCGAGGTCATATCTGCATATGCTAGGCTCGTCAAGTTTAACCCGAGTATTCTGCGTGTGCAAAACTAGCTTGCCCCCGTTGTATATGAACGTAGAGCTTATCACACCCGATCATCACGTGGTGTCTCGGGACGACGAACTTTCGCAACGGTGCATACTCAGGGAGAACACTTATACCTTGAAATTTAGTGAGAGATCATCTTATACTGCTACCGTCGATCTAAGCAAAATAAGATGCATAAAAGATAAACATCACATGCAATCAATATAAGTGATATGATATGGCCATCATCATCTTGTGCCTTTGATCTCCATCATATAAGCGGGATGACTGGTTCCTCAGGCAGCGGAGCCGGACATTGAATCCGCTCTGCTTTCTCTGTCCATGCCTGAAAAACAATAAATAGTAAAGTTTTAGACATCTTCCTTGAATAAGCAAGTAGAGGATACACCTTGATGTGAAGGACCTACCACGCTGGCAGGATGGGCTAGATCGTGCCCGCGGTCCGAGTCTATGGCCGGAGCCGTCTCATTGCCCTTAAAGAGCAATTTCCAGGCATCTTCGTGAGTAGTTCTGAAGAGCCTTTCCAGGGTTTGGTGCTTCTCCGGATCGAATTCCCATAAAGGGCAAGTTCGGCTTTGGCATGGGAGGATCTGGCGAACCAGCATCACCTGGATCACATCGACAAGCTTGGTGTTTTTATCCACCATGCTTTGGATGTGCGTTTGCAGCGCTATCAGTTCGTCCGACGAAGACCAATTTGGGCCCTTCTCTATCCAGGAGGTGAGCCACATTGGAGCTCCGGACTTGAATTCGGAAGCCGCGGCCCAGGTGGCGTCGCGGGGCTCTGTGATATAAAACCACAGTTTCTGCCACTCCTTGACGGTCTCCACAAAAGTACCTTTGGGCCATGTGACATTGGGCAGCTTGCTCACCATGGCGCCTCCACACTCCGCGTGCTGGCCATCCACCACCTTCGGCTTCACGTTGAAGATCTTGAGCAACAGTCTGAAGTGGGGTTGGATGTGGAGGAAGGCCTCACACACGACAATGAATGCCGAGATGTTGAGGAAGGAATTTGGGGCTAGGCCATGGAAATCTAGCCCGTAATAAAACATAAGTCCGCGGATGAAAGGGTGGAGAGGAAACCCTAACCCACGGACGAAATGGGGGATGAACACCACCCTCTCATTGGGCTTCGGGGTGGGGACGTCTTGCCCCTTGGCCAGAAGCCGGTGAGCGATTCCTTTAGCCAGATACCCGTCCTCCCGAAGCTCGGTGATGTCCTTCTCCTTAACGGAGGAGGCCATCCACTTGCCTTGCCCTCCAGATCCGGACATGGTTGAGTGCTTTCTTGAGGCGGAAAAGATGAGGACTTGGGCGCTGGAGCTCGAGAATGGAAGGGCAGAGAAAGAGAGAAGGCGTGGGTGAAGAAAGGGAATCCTTGTCTCCTTATAAAGGCAGTGAATATCAAGCGCCTCCCCACTCGCCTTAAAACTCGCCTATCCCCAAGTGCTGTGTAAACGGCACGGTTAGAGTACCCACGCCTGTATTGATGAGAATCCCGCAATAAGGGGACACGATCTCTGCTTCGACAAGACGTGCCAATGACAACCGCGTCTCGAAACATGGAACGGCGGACAAAAACTGTTCAAAATAATGACCGGGCAGATGTGATGTCACATTACAAAAAGTTGTCAGCGGATTGGACTCATGAAATATTATACTCTCTACGGTTGTGTGTGGCACTTGTGTTGCAGATCTGGACACGTTCGTTGCGTCCGAAGACTATCTTGGAGTATTCGGAGAAGGAACCCGCCTTGCAATGCCGAAGACAATCTGCGCGCCGGACACCTCGTCATTGAAGCCTGGTTCAGAGGCTACTGAGGGAGTCCTGGACTAAGGGGTCCTCGGGCGTCCGACTTGTTAGACATGGGCCGGACTGATGGGCTGTGAAGATACGAAGACCGAAGACTTTCTCCCGTGGCCGGATGGGACTCTCCTTGGCGTGGAAGGCAAGCTTGGCGACCAAATATGAAGATTCCTTTCTCTGTAACCGACTTTATGTAACCCTAGATCCTCCGGTGTCTATATAAACCGGAGGGTTAGGCCCGTAGGGCCGAAGACTCATAATCATAGTCATACATGCTAGACTTCTAGGGTTTTAGCCATTACGATCTCGTGGTAGATCAACTCTTGTAATACTCATATTCATCAAGATCAATCAAGCATGAAGTAGGGTATTACCTCCATAGAGAGGGCCCGAACCTGGGTAAACATTCTGTCCCCTGTCTCCTGTTACCATCACCTTAGACGCATAGTTCGGGACCCCCTACCCGAGATCCGCCTGTTTTGACACCGACAATCATGAGCATAGATCAACAACACACAAACTATTGAGCATAACATTACAATGTCGAACTCACAAATATAGTTGCGCTAGAAAGGTTCATACAGGCCAGACAAGGGAGGGGGAACCATTAAATGGTAATAGAGAGGAATGGAAGCAGCATGGTTATCATAAGAACATCGGCCACTCATAATTCTGGGGATGGTAGGAGCCCACCTGTGCATTCTGCTGTAGATCTCTTGCACCAGCATTTTTTATCTTCTCCACTACAAGCTCAATGGTTCCTGCCCCTTAGCTTGTCTGTAAGATTTTCCATTTGATGAGATGATGACATAAACTGAAGATGACTGTTGCAGGATCATGAGGCATTTTCTTTTCAAAACAAGCAACATTTCTAGTTGTCCAAATTATCCAGCACAAACCAGTCACTCCCATGATAGCCAACCTGCATTGGCTAGGAGGTAACTGATCTAGCCAGTCATCAATAAGATCATGAATACCATCAGGTGGCCTAGCTAGGTCAGGGGGGCGAATAACTCTCCATACGAACTTGCTAAGGCTGCACTTGAATAGCAAGTGCTTCACAGTTTCAGGTTGATCACAAAAGTAGCACTGCTCAAGCTGTTGGAAATATGCCCTAGAGGCAATAATAAAATAGTTATTATTATATTTCCTTGTTCATGATAATTGTCTATTGTTCATGCTATAATTGTATTGACCGGAAACCGTAATACATGTGTGAATACATAGACCACAACATGTCCCTAGTGAGCCTCTAGTTGACTAGCTCGTTGATCAACAGATGGTTGTGGTTTCCTGACCATGGACATTGGATGTCGTTGATAACGGGATCACATCATTAGGAGAATGATGTGATGGACAAGACCCAATCCTAAGCATAGCACAAGATCGCGTAGTTCGTTTGCTAGAGATTTTCTAATGTCAAGTATCGTTTCCTTAGACCATGAGATTGTGCAACTCCCGGATATCGTAGGAATGCTTTGGGTGTATCAAACGTCACAACGTAACTGGGTGACTATAGAGGTGCACTACTGGTATCTCTGAAAGTGTCTGTTGGGTTGGCACGAATCAAGACTGGGATTTGTCAATTCGTGTGACGGAGAGGTATCTCTGGGCCCAATCGGTAATGCATCATCATAATGAGCTCAGTGTGACTAATGAGTTAGCCACGGGATCATGCGTTACGGAACGAGTAAAGAGACTTGCCGGTAACGAGATTGAACAAGGTATAGGAATACCGATGATCGAATCTCGGGCAAGTAACATACCGATAGACAAAGGGAATTGTATACGGGATTGATTGAATCCCCGACATCGTGGTTCATCCAATGAGATCATCGTGGAACATGTGGGAGCCAATATGGGTATCTAGATCCCGCTATTGGTTATTGGCCGGAGAGGTGTCTCGGTTATGTCTGCATGGTTCCTGAACCCGTAGGGTCTACACACTTAAGGTTCGGTGACGCTAGAGTTGTTATGGGAAATAGTATGTGGTTACCGAAGGTAGTTCTGAGTCCCGGATGAGATCCCGGACGTCATGAGGAGTTCCAGAATGGTCCAGAGGTGAAGATCAGTATATTGGACGAAGGGTATTGGAGTCCGGAAGTGTTCCGGGGGTACCAAGCTATGGCCAGCATGACCGAAAGGTGTTTCGGGGGCCCCGGCAAGTGTTGCAGGGCCTCATGGGCCAAGGGGAGGGGGCAAACCAGCCCACTAAGGGGCTATGCGCCCCCACACCCTTTCCCACATTACTTGGGGAGGTGGGGCGCCTCCACCTGGCTTGGGGGGCAAGCCTCCACCTGCTTGGCTTGGGGGGCAAGTCTCCCTAGGGTTTCCCTAGGGAGATCCAATCTGCCCTAGCCGCCGCCCCCTAGGGGAAACCCTAGGGCGCCTCCCCCCTCTCCCCTTCCCCCTATATATAGTGAGGGGGTGGGAGGGCAGCCGCACCCTTCCCCTGGCGCAACCCTCCCCCTCTCCAACTCCTTCTCCTCCTCCGTAGTGCTTAGCGAAGCTCTGCCAGAGAACCACGAGCTCCATCGCCACCACGCCGTCGTGCTGCTGGAGTTCTCCCTCAACTTCTCCTCTCCCCTTGCTGGATCAAGAGGGAGGAGACGTCCCTGGGCTGTACGTGTGTTGAACGCGGAGGCGCCGTCCGTTCGGGGCTTGATCAGATCTTCCGCGATTTGAATCACCGCGAGTATGACTCCATCAACCCGTTCTTGTAATGCTTCCGCTTAGCGATGTTCAAGGGTATGAAGATGCACTCCCTCTCTCTCTCTCGTTGCTAGCATCTCCTAGATTGATCTTGGTGACATGTAGGAAAATTTTGAATTATTACTATGTTCCCCAACAGTGGAATCATGAGATATGTCTATGCGTAGATTCTATGCACGAGTATAACACAAGTAGTTGTGGGCGATGATTTGGTCAATTTGCTTGCTGTTACTAGTCCTATCTTTATTCGGCGGCATTGTGGGATGAAGCGGCTCGGACCGACCTTACACGTACGCTTACGTGAGACAGGTTCCACCGACTGACATGCACTTGTTGCATAAGGTGGCTAGCGGGTGTCTGTCTCTCCCACTTTAGTCGAATCGGATTCGATGAAGAGGGTCCTTCTGAAGGGTAAATAGCAATTGGCATATCACCGTTGTGGCTTTTGCGTAGGTAAGAAAGTTCTTGCTAGAAACCCATAGCAGCCACGTAAAACATGCAAACAACAATTAGAGGACGTCTAACTTGTTTTTGCAGGGTATGCCATGTGATGTGATATGCCAAAAGGATGTGATGAATTATATATGTGATATATGAGATTGATCTGTAATAGGAATCATGACTTGCATGTCGATGAGTATGACAACCGGCAGGAGCCATAGGAGTTGTCTTAATTTATTTTATGACCTGCGAGTCAATCTAAACGCCATGTAATTACTTTACTTTATTGCTAACCGTTAGCCATAGTAGTAGAAGTAATAGTTGGTGAGACAACTTCATGAAGACACGAAGATGGAGATCATGGTGTCATGCCGGTGACAATAGTGATCATGCCATGCCTCGAAGATGGAGATCAAAGGCGCAAGATGATATTGGCCATATCATGTCACTTTATGAATTGCATATGATGTTTATCATGTTTGCATCTTATTTGCTTAGAACGACGGTAGCATAAATAAGATGATCCCTCACAAAATTTCAAGGAAGTGTTCCCCCTAACTATGCACCGTTGCCAAGGATCGTTGTTTCGAAGCACCACGTGATGATCGGGTGTGATAGATTCTAACGTTCGCATACAACGGGTGTAAGCCAGATTTACACATGCGAAACACTTAGGTTGACTTGATGAGACTAGCATGTAAAGACATGGCCTCGGAACACAAGAGACCGAAAGGTCGAACATGAGTCGTATAGTAGATGCGATCAACATGGAGATGTTCACCGTTGATGACTAGTCCGTCTCACGTGATGATCGGACACGGCCTAGTCGATTCGGATCATGTATCACTTAGATGAATAGAGGGATGTCTATCTAAGTGGGAGTTCATTAATAATTTGATTAGATGAGCTTAATTATCATGACCTTAGTCTAAAGTTGTCCTTACAATCTATCCTGTAGATCCAATGGCCCACGCCAATGTTGCCCTCAACTTCAACGCGTTCCTAGAGAAAACCAAGCTGAAAGACGATGGTAGCAACTATACGGATTAGGTCTGTAACTTGAGGATCATCCTCATAGCTGCCAAGAAAGCATATGTCCTTGAAGCACCGCTAGGTGAAGCACCCATTTTCCCAGCAACTCAAGACGTTGTGAACGCCTTGCAGTCGCGTAGTGATGATTACTCCCTGGTTCAGTGCGTCATGCTTTACAGCTTAGAATCGGGGCTCCAAAAGCGTTTTGAGCAGCACGGAGCATATGAGATGTTCCAAAAGCTGAAAATGGTTTTCCAAGCTCATGCCCGAGTCGAGAGATATGAAGTCTCTGACAAGTTCTACAGTTGTAAGATGGAGGAAAACAGTTGTAAGATGGAGGAAAACAGTTCTGTCAGCAAGCACATACTCAAAATGTCTGGGTTGCACAACCGCTTGTCTCAGCTGGGAGTTAATCTTCCAGATGACTCGGTCATTGACAGGATCCTCCAGTCGCTTCCACCTAGCTACAAGAGCTTTGTGATGAACTACAATATGCAAGGGATGGACAAGTCCATTCCTGAGTTATATTCAATGCTGAAATCAGCGGAGGTGGACATCAAAAAGGAACATCAAGTGTTGATGGTGAATAAGACCACTAGTTTCAAGAAAGGCAAGGGTAAGAAGAACTTCAAGAAGGACGGCAAGGGAGTTGTCGCGCCCGGTAAGCCAGTTGCCAGGAAGAAGCCAAAGAATGGACCCAAGCCTGAGACTGAGTGCTTTTATTGCAAGGGAAATGGTCACTGGAAGCAGAACTGCCCCAAGTACTTAGCGAGTAAGAAGGCCGGCAACACCAAAGAAATATATATGATATACACGTTATTGATGTGTACCATACCAGCACTCGTAGTAGCTCCTGGGTATTTGATACCGGTGCGGTTGCTCATATTTGTAACTCAAAACAGGAACTGCGGAATAAGCGGACACTGGCGAAGGACGAGGTGACGATGCGCGTCGGGAATGGTTCCAAGGTCGATGTGATCGCCGTCGGCACGCTACCTCTACATCTATCTTCGGGATTAGTTTTAAACCTCAATAATTGTTATTTAGTACCATCTTTGAGCATGAACATTGTATCAGGATCTCGTTTAATGCGAGATGGCTACTCATTTAAATCCGAGAATAATGGTTGTTCTATTTATATGAGAGATATGTTTTATGGTCATGCCCCGCTGGTCAATGGTTTATTTTTATTGAATCTCGAACGTGATGTTACACATATTCATAGTATGGATGCCAAAAGATGTAAGGTTGATAATGATAGTCCCACATACTTGTGGCACTGCCGCCTTGGTCACATTGGTGTCAAACGCATGAAGAAACTCCATGCAGATGGACTTTTGGAGTCTCTTGATTATGAATGATTTGACACGTGCGAACCATGCCTCATGGGCAAAATGACCAAGACTCCGTTCTCCGGAACAATGGAGCGAGAAACTTGCCCGATGATCGGCAAGCCATAGAGGATAAATGGATCTTTAAGAAGAAGACTGACGCGGATGGTAATGTGACCGTCTATAAGGCTCGGCTTGTCGCTAAGGGTTATCGACAAGTTCAAGGGGTTGACTATGATGAGACCTTCTCACCCGTAGCGTAGCTGAAGTCCGTCCGAATCATGTTAGCAATTGCCGCATTCTACGATTATGAGATATGGCAAATGGACGTCAAAACGGCATTCCTTAATGGTTTCCTTAAGGAAGAATTGTATATGATGCAGCCGGAAGGTTTTGTCGATCCTAAGAATGCTGACAAGGTATGCAAGCTCCAGCGCTCCATATATGGGCTGGTGCAAGCATCTCGGAGTTGGAACATTCACTTTGATGAAATGATCAAAGCGTTTGGGTTTATGCAGACTTATGGAGAAGCCTGTGTTTACAAGAAAGTGAGTGGGAGCTCTGTAGCATTTCTCATATTATATGTGGATGACATACTATTGATGGGAAGTGTATAGAATTTTTGGAAAGCATAAAGGCCTACTTGAATAAGTGTTTTTCAATGAAGGACCTTGGAGAAGCTGCTTACATATTAGGCATCAAGATCTATAGAGATAGATCGAGACGCCTCATTGGTCTTTCACAAAGCACATAACTTGACAAGATATTGAAGAAGTTCAATATGGATCAGTCCAAGAAAGGTTCTTCCCTGTATTACAAGGTGTGAGATTGAGCACAGCTCAATGCCCGACCTCGGCAGAAGATAGAGAAAAGATGAGTGTCATCCCCTATGCCTCAGCCATAGGGTCTATTATGTATGACATGCTGTGTACCAAACCTGATGTGAACCTTGCCGTAAGTTTGGTAGGGAGGTACCAAAGTAATCCCGGTATGGAACACCGGACAGCGATCAAGAATATCCTGAAGTACCTGAAAAGGACTAAGGATATGTTTCTCATTTATGGAGGTGACGAAGAGCTCGTCGTAAAGGGTTACGTCGATGCTAGCTTCGACATAGATCTGGATGACTCCAAGTCACAAACCGGATACGTGTACATTTTGAATGGTGGGGAAATCAGCTGGCGCAGTTGCAAGCCAAGCATCGTGGCGGGATCTACATGTGAAGCGGAGTACATAGCTGCCTCGGAGGCAGCGCAGGAAGCAGTCTGGATGAAGGAGTTCATCACCGACCTAGGAGTAATTCCCAATGCGTCGGGCCCGATGACTCTCTTCTGTGATAACACTGGAGCTATTGCCCTTGCCAAGGAGCCCAGGTTTCACAAGAAGACCAGGCATATCAAGCGTCGCTTCAACTCCATTCGTGAATACATTAAAGATGGAGACATAGATACAAGACGCTCCAAGTAAAACACATATCATGTGGTGAATAAAAATATAGCTACAAGTAAAGTTACCAATGGACGAAGACGATTGGGGTGCCATGGGAATCCCCAAGCTTAGGCTCTTGCCACTCCTTGTTCCATAATCCATCAAAACTTTTACCGAAAACTTGAAAACTTCACAACACAAAACTCAACAGAAAATCTCGTGAGCTCCGTTAGCGAAAGAAAACAAAACACCACTTAAAGGTACTGTAATGAACTCATTATTTATTTATATTGGTGTTAAACCTACTGTATTCCAACTTCTCTATGGTTTATAAACTATTTTACTAGCCATAGATTCATCAAAATAAGCAAACAACACATGAAAAACAGAATCTGTCAAAAATAGAACAGTCTGTAGTAATCTGTAACTAACGCAAACTTCTGGAACTCAAAAAATTCTTCCAAAATAGGACGACCTAAATAATTTGTTTATTGATCTACTTCAATTGGAATCAATATTTTATCACGTTCTGGTGATTATTAACAATTGTTTTCGTGAACAGAAAGTTTCTGGAATTTTCAGCAAGATCAAATAACTATTATCCAAGAAGTTCCTATAGGTTTAACTTGGCACAAACACTAAATAAAACACAAAAACAAATCTAACCAGAGGCTAGATCAAAGATTTATTCCTAAACATAATAAAAAAGCAAAAAACTAAAATAAAATTGGGTTGCCTCCCAACAAGCGCTATCGTTTAACGCCCCTAGCTAGGCATGAAAGCGAGGATAGATCTAGGTATTGCCATCTTTGGAAGGCAATCGATAAGTGGCTCTCGTAATAGATTCATAAGATAATTTTATTTTCTTTCTAGGTAAGTGTTCCATGCCTTTCCTTAGTGGAAATTGGAATCTAATATTCCCTTCCTTCATATCAATAATTGCACCAATCGTTCTAAGGAAAGGTCTACCAAGAATAATAGGACATGAAGGATTGCAATCTATATCAAGAACAATAAAATCTACGGGCACATAGTTCCTATTTGCAACAGTAAGAACATCATTAATTCTTCCCATAGGTTTCTTAATAGTGGAATCCGCAAGGTGCAAGTTTAAAGAGCAATCATCAAATTCGCGGAAACCTAACAAATCGCACAAAGTTTTTGGAATCGTGGAAACACTAGCACCCAAATCACACAAAGCATAGCATTTATGATCTTTAATTTTAATTTTAATAGTAGGTTCCCACTCATCATAAAGTTTTCTAGGGATAGAAACTTCCAACTCAAGTTTTTCTTCATAAGATTGCATTAAAGCATCAACGATATGTTTGGTAAAAGCTTTATTTTGACTATAAGCATGAGGAGAATTTAGCACGGATTGCAACAAGGAAATACAATCTATCAAAGAGCAATTATCATAATTAAATTACTTGAAATCCAAAATAGTGGGTTCATTGATATCTAAAGTTTTGACTTCTTCAATCCTACTTTTACCAATTTTATCATCAAGATCTAAAAACTCCGAATTTTTGGGGCGCCTTCTAGGTAAAGGTAATTCATCTCCAGTCCCATCATTATCAAGATTCATATTGCAAAACAAAGATTTAATAGGGGACACATCAATAACTTTTAGATCTTCATCTTTATTCTCATAAAAATTAGAAGAACACGCTTTCACAATGCAATCTTTCTTAGCACGCATCCTAGCGGTTCTTTCTTTGCACTCATCAATGGAAATTCTCATGGCTTTGAGAGACTCATTGATATCATGCTTAGGTGGAATAGATCTAAGTTTCAAAGAATCAACATCAAGAGAAATTCTATCAACGTTAGTAGCCAATTCATCAACTTTAAGCAATTTTTGTTCAAGCAAAGCATTGAAATTCTTTTGTGAATTCATAAACTCCTTAACACTAGTCTCAAATTCAGAGGGCATCTTATTAAAATTTCCATAAGAATTGTTGAAGGAATTACCATAATTATTAGAGGAATTACTAGGGAACGGCCTAGGATTATAGTTTCCTCTATACGCATTGTTACCAAAATTATTCCTACCAAAAAAGTTCACATCCATAGATTCATTATTATTCTCAATCAAAGTAGACAAAGGCATATCATTAGGATTAGAAGAAACACTTTTAGTAGCAAATAATTTCATGAGTTCATCCATCTTTCCACTCAACACATTAATTTCTTCTATCGCATGCACTTTTTTATTAGTAGCTCTTTCGGTGTGCCATTGAGAATAATTAACCATAATATTATCTAGGAGTTTAGTAGCTTCTCCTAAAGTGATTTCCATAAAAGTGCCTCCCGCGGCCGAATCTAAAAGGTT
The DNA here is from genome assembly GCF_018294505.1 of Triticum aestivum. Lineage (NCBI taxonomy): Eukaryota > Viridiplantae > Streptophyta > Magnoliopsida > Poales > Poaceae > Triticum > Triticum aestivum. The sequence continues at coordinate 378,165,958 of NC_057811.1, forward strand.
TCTAGAAGCAAAATTCAATCCGGCATAAATTTTTTGTATAATCATCCAAAGATTCAAACAATGTGTAGGGCAATTACGTATCATTAATTTCATCCTCTCCCAAGCTTGTGCAACATGTTCATGATCAAGTTGCTTAAAATTCATGATATCGTTTATAAGAGAGGTGATTTTAGCGGGAGGAAAATACTTAGAGATAAAAGCATCTTTGCACTTATTCCATGAATCAATACTATTTTTAGGCAAAGACGAAAACCAAACTTTATCACGATCTCTAAGCGAAAAAGGAAATAGCTTAAATTTAACAATATCATTGTCCACATATTTCTTCTTTTGTATATCACACAAATCAACGAAGCTATTTAGATGGGTAGCGGCATCTTCACTAGGAAGGCCGGCGAATTGATCTTCCATGACAAGATTCAACAAAGCAGCATTAATTTCACAAGATTCAGCATTGATAAGAGGAGCAATCGGAGTGCTAAGAAAATCATTGTTGTTGGTATTGGTAAAGTCACACAATTTAGTATTGTCTTGAGCCATCGTGACAAGCAAGCAATCCAACACACGAGCAAACAAGAAGCAAGCGAAAAAAAGGCAAATGGAAAGGAGAGGGTGAATAAAACGGCAAGGGTGAAGTGGGGGAGAGGAAAACGAGAGGCAAATGGCAAATAATGTAATGCGAGGGATAAGAGTTTGTGATGGGTACTTGGTATGTCTTGACTTGGCTTGAATCTCCCCGGCAACGGCGCCAGAAATGGCTCGTTAACGGGAAATCAAATCTTGACTTGACTTGGCGCAAATCTCCCCGGCAACAGTGCCAGAAATCCTTCTTGCTACCTCTTGAGCACTGTGTTGGTTTTCCCTTGAAGAGGAAAGGGTGATGCAGTAAAGTAGCGTAAGTATTTCCCTAAGTTTTTGAGAACCAAGGTATCAATCCAGTAGGAGATCACGCACAAGTCCCGCGCACCTACACAAACAAATAAGAACCTCGCAACCAACGCGAAAAAGGGGTTGTCAATCCCTTCACGGTCACTTACGAGAGTGAGATCTGATAGATATGGTAAGATAATATTTTTGGTATTTTTATGATAAAGATGCGAAGTAAAATAAACGGCAATAAAAATAACTAAGTGTTGGAAGATTAATATGATGGAGAATAGACCCGGGGGCCATAGGTTTCACTAGTGGCTTCTCTGAAGAGCATAAGTATTACGGTGGGTGAACAAATTACTGTCGAGCAATTGATAGAATTGAGCATAGTTATGAGAATATCTAGGTATGATCATGTATATAGGCATCACGTCCGCGACAAGTAGACCGAAACGATTCTGCATCTACTACTATTACTCCACACATCGACCGCTATCCAGCATGCATCTAGAGTATTAAGTTCATAAGAACAGAGTAATGCTTTAGTAAGATGACATGATGTAGAGGGATAAACTCATGCAATATGATATAAACCCCATCTTTTTATCCTCGATGGCAACAATACAATACGTGTCGTTTCCCTTTCTGTCACTGGGATCGAGCACCGCAAGATTGAACCCAAAGCTAAGCACTTCTCCCATTGCAAGAAAGATCTATCTAGTAGGCCAAACCAAACTGATAATTCGAAGAGACTTGCAAAGATAACCAATCATACATAAAAGAATTCAGAGAAGATTCAAATATTGTTCATAGATAATCTTGATCATAAACCCACAATTCATCGGTCTCGACAAACACACCGCAAAAGAAGAGTTACATCAAATAGATCTCCAAGAGAATCAAGGAGAACTTTGTATTGAGATCCAAAGAGAGAGAGAAGAAGCCATCTAGCTAATAACTATGGACCCGAAGGTCTGAGGTAAACTACTCACACATCATCGGAGAGGCTATAGTGTTGATGTAGAAGCCCTCTGTGATCAATGCCCCCTCCGGCAGGACGCTGGAAAAGGCCCCAAGATGGGATCTCAAGGGTACAGAAGGTTGCGCCGGTGGAACTAGGTTTCCGTGGATGCTTCTGATGGTTTGGGGGTACGCAGGTATATATAGGAGGAAGAAGTACGTCGGTGGAGCAACGTGGGCCCCACGAGGGTGGAGGGCGCGCCTGGGGGGGCGGTAGGCGCGCCCCCAGCCTCGTGCTGTCCTTGTTGATTGCTTTACATAGACTCCAAGTCCTCTGGATCACGTTTGTTCCGAAAATCACGTTCCCGAAGGTTTCATTCTGTAAGTGCATCTAGTGCCCCTTAGTGATTTTGGTGTATTGAAGACTTATAGGTTAAGGGACTAATGTGTTTATGAGTGTACACAGGTCTATAAGTCTATGAGGAGTTTGCTATTTACAGAGAAAGTCGACCCCTAAAAATGAAGTTCTTCGACTGAAGACTTTGGACTTCTGAAGACTTTCTGAAGACTTTGAAAGTGAAGAAATTGGTGTGACCTTGAAGACTTGGTATTCATTCGAGGAACATGAAGCGTGAAGACTTTTGTTTTAGTGGTTTCATTTTCTCTTTCTTGAGTCATAGGAAACACCGTACTGTTAAAGGGGGTCGAGGAAATACTAAGGAAAAATTTCCAAGTGATGCTCAACTCAAAATCCTACACCTACCAATCCCTTCGAGTGAAGCCATTGGAAATCTCATACAGTTCAGTCATATTCTTCAGTGACAGAGACGAAGTTATTCTGGTCTCTGAGGAATTTGTTCAGACTGAGGAGTTAGGAATTCGCCAGTGCGGATTGCCTACACAGTGAGGAACATGATAGCCCTGAGTAATTTGGTACTCAAATTTCCGACCGTTGCTGTGCTATGCGCCAGCTGTCCCAAAATATCTACCCACCTAACGGTCATATCATTGAAGGGTGATAACCCACAAGTATAGGTGATCAATTGTAGCCTCTTTCGATAAGTAAGAGTGTCGAACCCAACGAGGAGCTAAAGGTAGAACAAATATTCTCTCAAGTTCTATCGACCACCGATACAACTCTACGCACACTTGACGTTCGCCTTACTGGAAACAAGTATGAAACTAGAAGTACTTTGTAGGTGTTTTTGGATAGGCTTGCAAGAAAGTAAAGAGCACGTAAATAAAGACTAGGGGATGTTTAGATAAAGACACAACTAAATTAGTTTTAGTAAAGAGCTTGTTGTCACGAGAAAGTTATTTGTCCCTAGGCAATCGATAACTAGATCGGTAATCATTATTGCAATTTCATTTGAGGGAGAGGCATAAGCTAACATACTTTCTCTACTTGGATCATATGCACTTATGATTGGAACTCTAGCAAGCATCCGCAACTACTAAAGATCATTAAGGTAAAACCCAACCATAGCATTAAGGTATCAAGTCCCCTTTATCCCATAAGCAAACAACCTACTTACTTGGGTCTGTGCTTCTGTCACTCACGCCACCCACCATAAGCAAATCATGAACATATTGCAAACCCAACAGCGGGGATCCCTCACACTTGCGCGACACGGAGAGCACCATAGGACAGCACCAATAATAAAACATGCAACTCAAACCAATCTTGATCATCAAATAACCCATAGGACAAAACGGATCTACTCAAACATCATAGGATAGCCATACATCATTGGGAAATAATATATAGCATTGAGCACCATGTTTAAGTAGAGAGTACAACGGGTAAGAGAGGGGATACACCGCTGCATAGAGGGGGGGAAGAGTTGGTGATGATGGCGATGAAGTTGTTGGTGAAGATTGCGGTGATGATGATGGCCCCCGGTGGCACTCCGGCGCCACCGGAAGCGAGGGGGAGAGAGCCCCCCTCCTTCTTCTTCTTCCTTGACCTTCTCCCTAGATGGGAGAAGGGTTTCCCCTCTGGTCCATGGTCTCCATGGCGTGGGAGGGGCGAGAGCCCCTCCGAGATTGGATCTGTCTCTCTGTCTCTCTCTGTTTCTGCCTTCTGCTCTACTGCCCTTTCACCGTTTCGTATATATATGGAGATCCGTAACTCCGATTGGAATGAAACCTTCGCCGTGATTTTTTTCCAAAAATTAGCTTTCTTGCGGCCGAAGAAGGGCATCAACCGCCTTACAGGTGGACCACGAGGGTCAGGGGCGCGCCCAGGGGGGTGGGGCGCGCCCCCCTGCCTCGTGCCCGCCTCGGACACCGTTTCACGTTGATCTTTCTCCCAGATTTTCCAAATATTCCAAAAATAAGCTCCGTCCGTTTTTATCCCGTTTGGACTCCATTTGATATGGATATTCTGCGAAACGTAAAACATGCAACAAACAGGAACTGGCACTGGGCACTGGATCAATATGTTAGTCCCAAAAATAATATAAAAAGTTGCCAAAAGTATATGAAAGTTGTAGAATATTGGCATGGAACAATCAAAAATTATAGATACGACGGAGACGTATCAAAGGGCATTTATGTCTTATCATGTCGGGCTACTCCCTAGGCTATAAATAGCCGCCCCCTACAACCACTAGCTGGTTGGCTGCTCCAAGAGAAACTGACACTTGTCATTTGAGAGCATCCCATCCTCCGAGGACTTTGAGCGAAAATCATCGAGTGAGGAAAAACCCAAACCCAAACACCTACAAACCCAAAGTGATTGAGCATCACTGAAGAGATTGATCCTGCGTGGATCCGACGCTTGTTACCTTTGAAGACTGTGCTTCTTCCAGACGGTTAGGCGTCATGGTCTAGAGCATCCAAGAGGAATTATGGATCGCCGAGTGACCGAGTTTGTGAAGGTTCGGAAGTCACCTGAAGACTTACCACGAGTGACTGGGCGAGGTCTGTGTGACCTTAGCTCAAGGAGAATGCGGTGAGGACTGTGTGTCCGGGACTGTGTGTCCTTAGGTTTAAATACCTAGCCGCTCCAACCAGATGTACAACTGAGACAGCAGTTGGAACTGGTCTACCAAATCATTGTCTTCACCAAGCCTACTGGTTCTATTTCCTCAACTCTTTCATTTCCTCATTACTGTGTTGCGTGCTTGTCATATCTGTGTTTGAAGACTTTGACTAAAGACTTTCTCAATTTCCTTAGTTCAATTTCTTCAGTCTGTTTGTCTTCATCCTGTGCTATCCTGTGATTACACTTTCTGTACTCTGTGCTTGTCTTCATTTTATCATGATGACCATGCTTGTATTCTGTTATGCTTACTTTTGAGTACTTATTCCGCTGCAAGTAGTTCTTCGCTAAGGAATTTCCTCACCGGCAAATTCCTCAGTGAAGAATTCATAAAAATCGCCTATTCACCCCCCTCTAGTCGATATAACGCACTTTCAATTGGTATCAGAGCAAGGTACTCCCTTGTTCTGTGTGATTTTGGTTTAACCGCCTGGAGTTTTAGTTATGTCGACCACATGAATGAAGACTGTGTCATGCCCCATCTTTGACAGTCACGAGTATCCTAAGTGGAAAGCCATGATGAAGAAGCATCTCATGGCGATGAACAGCGAACTGTGGACCGTCACTGAGATTGGTCTTACCGATCTGTGCAAGATGGCGGAAGCTGATGACATTCGCAAGTACACTCTTCTCAACCTCACAGCGAAGGACGTCATCTGCTCCTGTCTCTCTCAAAATCAGTTCAGGAACATCATGCATATCGATCATGCGAAGCTTATCTGGGACCGTCTCTCTGAGGCCTATGAAGGTCATTGAACCCGTCATGATCCTTGGTTTGAGGACTTCAAGGAATCTCTCAAAGCAATGACATTCGAACCAGAATCATCATCCTCTTCATCATGCCTTATGGCAAAAAGTGCTGAGGTAACTGAATGCTACCTATCCGAGTCTAGGGATGATGAATCTGGTGATGAAGTTGGACTCAGCTATGTCAAACTTGCTTCCCTTGCCACTAAACAACAAAGAGCTTTGGAAAATGTTCAATACATGCTAAATAGGAGTGATGATATGTTGGGTGAAGAAATGGATCAGTCAAAAGCTTTGGCTGAAAGTCTTCAGAGACTTCATACTAAGTATGACACCCTCCAAGATCATCATAACACTCTCTTATCTGATCATGAGAAGCTTTCTTATGAATTTCTTCAAAGAAAGCAAGATCTTGAAAAGCTAAGGGTGAGTTATGAAGATCTTCAGAAGGAGCGCGATTCATTACTTGCTCAACAAATCAGCACTTCTCAGGAAGAATTTGTTCCTCCATGTTTAAAATGCATTGAACGTGAATCTGCTAATTCTTCACCTGAATGTTCAAATGCTTCAAATGTTACAAATTCCTCACCTGCCTCTGCTATCACTAATTCCTCATCTAAGGACATTGCTAGTGTCACTGACGATGCAGGACTGAAGGAATTGTACATGACAGGCATGTACAAAAGCCTCAAAGGGCATCAGACTCTTTGTGATGTGCTTAAAAAGCAGATCCTCAAAAAGAACCCTAGGAAAGAGGGTATTGCCTTTGAAAGGAAACTCAATGCTGATGGTACATATTGGAAGCCTGAGCAGTACCCCAAAACCTCATGGGTTGCTGCAAAGGGACCTCCGGTTGATCCATCTAATCTATCTGGCTTTACATGTGAATCTCCTCATTCTTCTGATGAGTCATTTGAATCCAACTATAAACTGTTCAAAAATCAGAATGGTGAAGTATTTGCTAGATATGTTGGTACTAACTGCAGGAACGGTTCCCCTATGAAGAAAATCTGGGTTCCCAAAAGATGCCTTGAAAGTCTTTAGGTGAATGTCCTCATGACACCACCTGTGAAGAATAGGAACCCCAGATCAAATTCTTCATATGGACCAAATTCTTCATATGGATCCAAGTCCTCATACGGACCAAATTTCTCACATGGATCAAATTCCTCAAAAGGATCAAAGTCCTCATATGAACATCATCGTGCTAACAACTCTGTTTCGCAGGGAAGAGCTAAGGGCTATGAATATGAGCATTATTCTTCTAATCATTATGTTCATAAGTCCTCGAAGAATTTCTCTGCTTATTCATATGCTTACCCTAACTCCTCTTATGTGAAACGAAATGGATTGGCTTCTATGCCACCTTTCTCGTATGGAGCTCGCAGAGTGATGAACTCTTTGCCACCCCTTCAGATGTGGGTGGTGAAGAAAAAGAACAAATCTCTTCTGCAGGGTCAGGTCTCCAGACGTGCGTGAACGTCTGAAGAATTTGCTAGAGACCTGAAAAGTGCCTGAAAGGACGCAGGCTAATCATGAAGAAATGAACTTTCATTTCTCACGTCCTCATACTGCTTTATCTGTTCTATTACTTGATGAAATTGATCTGATGAATTGATGTCATATTCTTCACTGATGAAGTATATGAGTTTGTTGTTGGAAATATGCCCTAGAGGCAATAATAAAATGGTTATTATTATATTTCCTTGTTCATGATAATTGTCTATTGTTCATGCTATAGTTGTGTTATCCGGAAATCGTAATACATGTGTGAATACATAGACCATAACATGTCCCTAGTGAGCCTCTAGTTGACTAGCTCGTTGATCGATAGATGGTTACGGTTTCCTGACCATGGACATTGGATGTCATTGATAACGGGATCACACCATTAGGAGAATGATGTGATGGACAAGACCCAATCCTAAGCATAGCACTAGATCATGTAGTTCGTTTGCTAAAGCTTTTCTAATGTCAAGTATCATTTCCTTAGACCATGAGATCGTGCAACTCCCGGATACCGTAGGAATGCTTTGGGTATACCAAACGTCACAACGTAACTAGGTGGCTATAAAGGTGCACTACAGGTATCTCCGAAAGTGTCTGTTGGGTTGGCACGGATCGAGACTGGGATTTGTCACTCCGTATGATGGAGAGGTATCTCTGGGCCCACTCGGTAATGCATCATCATAATGAGCTCAATGTGACTCAGTAGTTAGTCACGGGATCATGCATTACGGAATGAGTAAAGTGACTTGCCGGTAACAAGATTGAACGAGGTATTGGGATACCGACGATCGAATCTCGGGCAAGTAACGTACCGATTGACAAAGGGAATTGTATACGGGATTGCTTGAATCCTCGACATCGTGGTTCATCCGATGAGATCATCGTGGAACATGTGGGAGCCAACATGGGTATCCAGATCCCACTGTTGGTTATTGGCTAGAGAGCGGTCTCGGTCATGTCTGCATGATTCCCGAACCCGTAGGGTCTACACACTTAAGGTTCGATGACGCTAGGGTTATAAGGAAGATTTGTATGTGATTACCGAATGTTGTTCGGAGTCCCGGATGAGATCCCGGACATCACGAGGAGTTCCGGAATGGTCCGGAGACGAAGATTTATATATGGGAAGTCCTTATTCGGTCGCCGGAAGTGTTTGGGGGTATATCGGTATTGTACCGGGACCACCGAAAGGGTTCCGGGGTGCACCGGGAGGGTCCATCTTCCCCAGAGGGCCCTATGGGCTGAATATAGAGGGGAACCAGCCCCTAGGTGGGCTGGGCGCCAAACCCCCCTAGGGCCCATGCGCCTAGGGTTGGGGGAAACCCTGGAGGGGGCGCCCCCCTTGGCTTGGGGGGCAAGTCTCCCCCCTTGGCCGCCGCCCCCCCTCTAGATCCATCTGGAGGGGGCCGACCCCCTCTCCCTTGCCCTATAAATAGAGGGGGGATCGGAGGGCTGCAGCACCACATCCAAGTCCCAGCCCCTCCCCTCCCCAACACCTCTCCTCCTCCGCGTGAGCTTGGCGAAGCCCTGCCGGAGAACTGCCACTCCATCACCACCACGCCGTTGTGCTGCTGTTGGAGCCCTCTTCCTCAACCTCTCCCTCCTCCTTTCTGGATCAAGGTGCAGGAGACGTCACCGGGCTGCACGTGTGTTGAACGCGGAGGTGCCATTGTTCGGCGCTATGATCGGAATCCACCGCGATCTGAATCGCTACGAGTACGACTCCCTCATCCGCGTTCTTGCAACGCTTCTGTCTCGCGATCTTCAACGGTATGAAGATGCACTCCTCTCTCTCTCGTTGCTAGTAAACTCCATAGATTGATCTTGGTGATGCGTAGAAATTTTTTAATTTCTGCTACGATCCCCAACAGTGGCATCATGAGCTAGGTCTATGCGTAGTTTCTATGCACGAGTAGAACACAAGTTGTTGTGGGCGTTGATTTTGTCAATTTACTTGCCGTTACTAGTCTTATCTTGATTCGGCGGCATCGTGGGACGAAGCGGCCCGGACCAACCTTACACGTACGCTTACGTGAGACAGGTTCCACCGACTGACATGCACTAGTTGCATAAGGTGGCTAGCGGGTGTCTGTCTCTCCCACTTTAGTCGGATCGGATTCGATGAAAAGGGTCCTTATGAAGGGTAAATAGAAATTGGCATATCACGTTGTGGTTTTGGCGTAGGTAAGAAACGTTCTTGCTAGAAACCTATATCAGCCACGTAAAAAATTTGCAACAACAATTACAGGAGGTCTAACTTGTTTTTGCAGCATGTGTCATGTGATGTGATATGGCCAGAAGAATGTGATGAATGATATATGTGATGTATGAGATTGATCATGTTCTTCTAATAGGAATCACGACTTGCATGTCGATGAGTATGACAACCGGCAGGAGCCATAGGAGTTGTCTTAATTTATTTATGACCTGCGTGTCAACTGAAACGTCATGTAATTACTTTACTTTATTGCTAACCGTTAGCCATAGTAGTAGAAGTAATAGTTGGCGAGACAACTTCATGAAGACACGATGATGGAGATCATGGTGTCATGCCGGTGACAATAGTGATCATGCCACGCCTCGAAGATGGAGATCAAAGGCGCAAGATGATATTGGCCATATCATGTCACTTTATGAATTGCATGTGATGTTTATCATGTTTGCATCTTATTTGCTTAGAACGACGGTAGCATAAATAAGATGATCCCTCACAAAATTTCAAGGAAGTGTTCCCCCTAACTATGCACCGTTGCCAAGGATCGTTGTTTCGAAGCACCACGTGATGATCGGGTGTGATAGATTCTAACGTTCGCATACAACGGGTGTAAGCCAGATTTACACATGCGAAACACTTAGGTTGACTTGATGAGACTAGCATGTACAGACATGGCCTCGGAACACAAGAGACCGAAAGGTCGAACATGAGTCGTATAGTAGATGCGATCAACATGGAGATGTTCACCGTTGATGACTAGTCCGTCTCACGTGATGATCGGACACGGCCTAGTCGATTCGGATCATGTATCACTTAGATGAATAGAGGGATGTCTATCTAAGTGGGAGTTCATTAATAATTTGATTAGATGAGCTTAATTATCATGACCTTAGTCTAAAGTTGTCCTTACAATCTATCCTGTAGATCCAATGGCCCACGCCAATGTTGCCCTCAACTTCAACGCGTTCCTAGAGAAAACCAAGCTGAAAGACGATGGTAGCAACTATACGGATTAGGTCCGTAACTTGAGGATCATCCTCATAGCTGCCAAGAAAGCATATGTCCTTGAAGCACCGCTAGGTGAAGCACCCGTCCCAGCAAACCAAGACGTTATGAACGCCTGGCAAACACGTGTTGATGATTACTCCCTAGTTTAGTGCGGCATGCTTTACAACTTAGAACCGGGGCTCCAAAAGCGTTTCAAGCAGCACGGAGCATATGAGATGTTCCAAGAGCTGAAAATGGTTTTCCAAGCTCATGCTCGGGTCGAGAGATATGAAGTCTCCGACAAGTTCCACAGTTGTAAGATGGAGGAGAATAGTTCTGTTAGCGAACACATACTCAAAATGTCTGGGTTGCACAACCGCTTATCTCAGCTGGGAGTTAATCTCCCGGATGATGCAGTCATTGACAGAATCCTTCAGTCACTCCCACCTAGCTACAAGAGCTTTGTGATGAACTTCAATATGCAGGGGATGGAAAAGACCATTCCTGAGGTATATTCAATGCTGAAATCAGCGGAGGTGGAGATCAAAAAGGAACATCAAGTGTTGATGGTGAATAAAACCACTAAGTTCAAGAAAGGCAAGGGTAAGAAGAACTTCAAGAAAGACGACAAGGGAGTTGCCGCGCCCGGTAAGCAAGCTGTCGGGAAGTAGACAAAGAATGGACCCAAGCCTGAGACTGAGTGCTTTTATTGCAAGGGAAACGGTCACTGGAAGCGGAACTGCCCCAAGTACTTAGCGGATAAGAAGGCCGGCAATACCAAAGGTATATGTGATATACATGTTATTGATGTGTACCTAACTAGCGCTCGTAGTAGCTCCTGGGTATTTGATACCGGTGCGGTTGCTCATATTTGTAACTCAAAGCAGGAGCTGCGGAATAAGCGGAGACTGGCGAAGGACGAGGTGATGATGCGCGTCGGGAATGGTTCCAAGGTGGATGTGATCACCGTCGGCATGCTACCTCTACATTTACCTACGGGATTAGTTTTAAACCTCAATAATTGTTATTTATACCAGCTTTGAGCATGAACATTGTATCTGGATCTCGTTTGATGCGAGATGGCTTCTCATTTAAATCCGAGAATAATGGTTGTTCTATTTATATGAGAAATATGTTTTATGGTCATGCCCCGCTGGTCAATGGTTTATTCTTAATGAATCTCGAATGTGATGTTACACATATTCATAGTGTGAATGCCAAGAAATGTAAGGTTGATAATGATAGTCCCACATACTTGTGGCACTGCCGCCTTGGTCACATTGGTGTCAAACGCATGAAGAAACTCCATGCAGATGGACTTTTGGAGTCTCTTGATTATGAATCATTTGACACGTGCGAACCATGCCTCATGGGCAAAATGACCAAGACTCCGTTCTCTGGAACAATGGAGCGAGCAACCAACTTATTGGAAATCATACATACTGATGTGTGCGGTCCAATGAGCGTTGAGGCTCGCGGTGGCTATCGTTATGTTTTCACCCTCACTTAAGAATTGGGTAGATATGGGTACGTCTACTTAATGAAACACAAGTCTGAGACCTTTGAAAAGTTCAAGGAATTTCAGAGTGAGGTTGAGAATCAACGTGACAGGAAAATAAAGTTCTTACGATCAGATCATGGAGGGGAATATTTGAGTCACGAATTTGGCACACACTTAAGGAAATGTGGAATTTTTTCACAACTCACGCTGCCTGGAACACCTCAGCGTAATGGAGTGTCCGAACGTCGTAATCGCACTCTATTGGATATGGTGCAATCTATGATGTCTCTTACCGATCTACCGCTATCATTCTGGGGTTATGCTTTAGAGACTGCCGCATTCACTTTAAATAGGGCTCCGTCAAAATCCATTGAGACGACACCGTATGAATTATGGTTTGGAAAGAAACCTAAGCTGTCGTTTCTTAAAGTTTGGGGATACGATGCTTATGTCAAGAAACTTCAACCTGAAAAGCTCGAACCCAAGTCGGAAAAATGCGTCTTCATAGGATACCCTAAGGAAACCATTGGGTATACCTTCTCCCTGAGATTCGAAGGCAAGATCTTCGTTGCCAAGAACGGGTCCTTTCTGGAGAAAGAGTTTCTCTCAAAAGAAGTAAGTGGGAGGAAAGTGGAACTTGATGAGATGACCCCTCTCGAACCAGAAAGTAGCGCAGCACAAGAAAATGTTTCTGTGGTGCCTGCACCGACTAGAGAGGAAGTTAATGATGATGATCATGATCAAGTTACCACTGAACTTCGTAGGTCCACAAGGACACGTTCCGCACCAGAGTGGTACGGCAACCCTGTCCTGGAAATCATGTTGTTGGACAACGGTGAACCTTCGAACTATGAAGAAGCAATGGCGGGCCCAGATTCCAACAAATGGCTTGAAGCCATGCAATCCGAGATAGGATCCATGTATGAAAACAAAGTATGGACTTTGACAGACTTGCCCGATGATCGGCGAGCGATAGAAAATAAATGGATCTTTAAGAAGAAGACGGACGCGGATGGAAATGTTACCATCTATAAAGCTCGACTTGTCGCTAAGGGTTATCGACAAGTTCAAGGAGTTGACTATGATGAGACCTTCTCACCCGTAGCGAAGCTGAAGTCCGTCCGAATCATGTTAGCAATTGCCGCATTCTACGATTATGAAATATGGCAAATGGACGTCAAAACGGCATTCCTTAACGGCTTCCTTAAGGAAGAATTGTATATGATGCAACCGGAAGGTTTTGTCGATCCTAAGAATGCTGACAAGGTATGCAAGCTCCAGCGCTCAATCTATGGGCTGGTGCAGGCATCTCGGAGTTGGAACATTCGCTTTGATGAGATGATCAAAGCATTTGGGTTTACACAGACTTATGGAGAAGCCTGTGTTTACAAGAAAGTGAGTGGGAGCTCTGTAGCATTTCTCATATTATATGTGGATGACATACTATTGATGGGAAATGATATAGAATTCTTGGAAAGCATAAAGGCCTACTTGAATAAGTGTTTTTCAATGAAGGACCTTGGAGAAGCTGCTTACATATTAGGCATCAAGATCTATAGAGATAGATCGAGACGCCTCATAGGTCTTTCACAAAGCACATACCTTGATAAGATATTGAAGAAGTTCAATATGGATCAGTCCAAGAAGGGGTTCTTGCCTGTATTGCAAGGTGTGAGATTGAGCATGGCTCAATGCCCGACCACGGCAGAAGATAGAGAAAAGATGAGTGTCATCCCCTATGCCTCGGCCATAGGGTCTATTATGTATGCCATGCTGTGTACCAGACCTGATGTAAACCTTGTCGTAAGTTTGGTAGGAAGGTACCAAAATAATCCCGGCATGGAACACTGGACAGCGGTCAAGAACATCCTGAAGTACCTGAAAAGGACTAAGGATATGTTTCTCGTTTATGGAGGTGACAAGAGCTCGTCGTAAAGGGTTACGTCGATGCTAGCTTCGACACAGATCTGGATGACTCTAAGTCACAAACCGGATACGTGTATATTTTGAATGGTGGGGCAGTCAGCTGGTGCAGTTGCAAGCAAAGCGTCGTGGCAGGATCTACATGTGAAGCGGAGTACATGGCAGCCTCGGAGGCAGCACATGAAGCAATCTAGATGAAGGAGTTCATTGCCAACCTAGGAGTTATTCCCAATGCATAGGGGCCGATGACTCTCTTCTGTGACAACACTGGAGCTATTGCCCTTGCCAAGGAGCCCAGGTTTCACAAGAAGACCAGGCACATCAAGCGTCGCTTCAACTCCATTCGTGAAAATGTTCAAAATGGAGACATAGATATTTGTAAAGTGCATACGGATTTGAATGTCGCAGATCCTTTGACTAAACCTCTTCCACGGGCGAAACATGATCAACACCAGAACTCTATGGGTGTACGATTCATCACAATGTAACTAGATTATTGACTCTAGTGCAAGTGGGAGACTGTTGGAAATATGCCCTAGAGGCAATAATAAAATGGTTATTATTATATTTCCTTGTTCATGATAATTATCTATTGTTCATGCTATAATTGTGTTATCCGGAAATCGTAATACATGTGTGAATACATAGACCATAACATGTCCCTAGTGAGCCTCTAGTTGACTAGCTCGTTGATCGATAGATGGTTACGGTTTCCTGACCATGGACATTGGATGTCATTGATAACGGGATCACATCATTAGGAGAATGATGTGATGGACAAGACCCAATCCTAAGCATAGCACTAGATCGTGTAGTTCGTTTGCTAAAGCTTTTCTAATGTCAAGTATCATTTCCTTAGACCATGAGATCGTGCAACTCCCAGATACCGTAGGAATGCTTTGGGTGTACCAAACGTCACAACGTAACTGGGTGGCTATAAAGGTGCACTACAGGTATCTCCGAAAGTGTCTGTTGGGTTGGCACGGATCGAGACTGGGATTTGTCACTCCGTATGACGGAGAGGTATCTCTGGGCCCACTCGGTAATGCATCATCATAATGAGCTCAATGTGACTAAGTAGTTAGTCACGGGATCGATGCATTACGGAACGAGTAAAGTGACTTGCCGGTAACGAGATTGAACGAGGTATTGGGATACCGACGATCGAATCTCGGGCAAGTAACGTACCGATTGACAAAGGGAATTGTATACGGGATTGCTTGAATCCTCGACATCATGGTTCATCCGATGAGATCATCGTGGAACATGTGGGAGCCAACATGGGTATCCAGATCCCGCTGTTGGTTATTGGCTAGAGAGCGGTCTCGGTCATGTCTGCATGATTCCCGAACCCGTAGGGTCTACACACTTAAGGTTCGATGACGCTAGGGTTATAAGGAAGATTTGTATGTGATTACCGAATGTTGTTCGGAGTCCCGGATGAGATCCCGGACGTCACGAGGAGTTCCGGAATGGTCCGGAGACGAAGATTTATATATGGGAAGTCCTTATTCGGTCGCCGTAAGTGTTCGGGGGTATATCGGTATTGTACTGGGACCACCGAAAGGGTTCCGGGGGTCCACCGGGAGGGTCCACCTTCCCCGGAGGGCCCTATGGGCTGAATATAGAGTGGAACCAGCCCCTAGGTGGGCTGGGCCCCAAACCCCTTAGGGCCCATGCGCCTAGGGTTGGGGGAAACCCTGGAGGGGGCGCCTCCCTTGGCTTGGGGGGCAAGTCTCCCCCCTTGGCCGCCGCCCCCCCTCTAGATCCATCTGGAGGGGGCCGGCCCCCTCTCCCTTGCCCCTATAAATAGAGGGGGGGATCGGAGGGCTGCAGCACCACATCCAAGGCGCAGCCCCTCCCCTCCCCAACACCTCTCCTCCTCCGCATGAGCTTGGCGAAGCCCTGCCGGAGAACTGCCACTCCATCACCACCACGCCGTCGTGCTGCTGTTGGAGCCCTCTTCCTCAACCTCTCCCTCCTCCTTGCTGGATCAAGGTGCGTGAGACGTCACCGGGCTGCACGTGTGTTGAACGCGGAGGTGCCGTTGTTCGGCGCTAGGATCGGAATCCACCGTGATCTGAATCGCTACGAGTACGACTCCCTCATATGCGTTCTTGCAACGCTTCCGTCTCACGATCTTCAACGGTATGAAGATGCACTCCTCTCTCTCTCGTTGCTAGTAAACTCCATAGATTGATCTTGGTGATGCGTAGAATTTTTTTAATTTCTGCAATGATCCCCAACATTTGTAAGCTGCACTAATTCATCTGCAGGATGATCAACCCAAAGCCACTGAGTGGGTCCTCGATAGTGGATGTACAAATCACATGACTGGTGACAAAAATCTATTGATGGATGCTCCCTTATCTCCATCGCATCTGAAGCATATCATCTTCGCGACATAGGCAAAAGTCAGGTATTGGGTCTAGGTAAGGTTACGATCACAAAGGATCGACACATGGACAAACTCATGCTTGTCGAGTCCTTAGGATACAACCTCATGTCTGTCTCAATGCTTTGTGATCTTGATATGGTTGTTGTCTTTTGCAAGTATCGTTGTGTTGTGGTTATGGAAGCTGACAATTCCAAAGTCTTCAAAGGCTTTAGGAGGAGACTTGTATATTGTTGATTTCTCTACGGGACCACAACCAGCCGTGTGCCTACTTGCAAAAGCTTCAGAAGGCTGGCTATGGCATCGACGACTTGGTCATGCAGGCATGAGGAATTTACACACGTTTGCAAAGAAGAAGCATGTCATTGGCATTGAGAATGTCAAATTCCTCAAGGATCACTTGTGCGGAGCCTGTGAAGCTGGGAAGATGACAAAGGCTAAGCATCCAGCGAAGACTATCATGACCACTACTCGACCATTTGAATTGCTTCACATGGATCTCTTCGGTCCTAATCATTATTCTGCAGTTTCAAATGATGCATCTCAATATGGCTTTGTTATTGTTGATGATTACTCTCGATACACATGGGTACACATTGTTACTTACAAACATGAAGTGCAGGAAGTCTTCAAACGATTTTCCTCGAGGGCTTCAACCAACTTTGGTGTGAAGATCAAGCACGTCAGAAGTGACAATGGAACTGAGTTCAAGAATTCTGGTCTTGATGACTATCTTGATGAACTTGGTATTACTCATGAGTTATCTGCTCCCTATACTCCTCAGCAGAATGGAGCGCAAGAACGGGACTCTTGCTGAGATGGCTCGCACTATGCTTGATGAATACAAAACGCCTCGTCGTTTCTGGATTGACGCAATTGATACTGCGTGCCACATCATCAACAGAGTATATCTTCACAAATTCTTCAAGAAGACTGCCTATGAACTCCTCACTGACAAGAAACCCAATGTGAGTTATTTCAAAGTCTTCGGTGCTAAATGCTGGATTAGAGATCCTCATCACAACTCTAAATTTGCACCAAAAGCACATGAAGGTTTTATGCTTGGTTACGGAAAGGACTCGCACACCTACAGAGTCTTCAACAACGTTCTTCACAAGGTTGTTGAAACTGTAGATGTGCGGTTCGATGAAACTAATGGCTCGCAAAGAGAGCACCTACCTTCTGTGATAGATGAACCAGCACCTGAGGAAACTATCAAGTTCAAGGCTACTGAGGATGTCATTCCTACCGAAGAATCTGCTGAAGAATTCATTCCAGAACATGAAGAACGTCGAGCTAATGCACCTGAAGAAAATGCTGAAGAAATGGTGCTGAAGAAAATGCTGATCAAATTCCTCGACGACAACCAGCTCATCCTCGCGTTGCAAAAGAAGTGCAAGTTGAAAAGATCATCGATGACATTGAAGCACCAGGTCCTCTCACACGCTCAAAAGCTTCACATTTATCTAACTTTTGTGGGCACTATGCTTTTGTCTCTATCACAGAGCCCACTAAGGTAGATGAAGCATTTCTGGAGCCTGAGTGGATTCAGGCCATGCAAGAAGAATTACATCAATTCGAGCTCAACAACGTCTGGGAACTGGTCAAACGTCCAGATCCTCGCAAGCACAATATCATTGGCACAAAGTGGATCTACCGCAACAAGCAAGATGAAAATGGCCTTGTGGTGAGGAATAAGGCACGGCTTGTAGCTCAAGGCTACACACAGGTTGAAGGAATTGATTTCGATGAAACTTTTGCACCTGTTGCTAGACTTGAGGCTATTCGCATATTACTTGCTTATGCTAACCATCATGATATCACTTATATCAAATGGATGTGAAAAGTGCATTCCTCAATGGTAAGCTTGAGGAAGAAGTATATGTTGCTCAACCCCCAGGTTTTGAAGATCCAAAGAATCCTGACAAAGTCTTCAGACTCAATAAGGCCCTCTATGGCCTCAAGCAGGCCCCTCGGGCGTGGTATGATACTTTGAAGGAATTCCTCATGAAGAAAGGCTTCAAACCCGGTTCACTCGACCCTACTCTTTTCACTAAATCTTATGATGGTGAACTGTTTGTGTGCCAAATATATGTTGATGATATTATCTTTGGCTGTACTGACCAACGTTATAGTGATGAATTTGCCTATATGATGAGTGAAGAATATCAAATGTCTATGATGGGAGAATTGAAATTCTTCTTAGGTCTTCAAATTCGTCAACAACGCAATGGCATATTCATATCTCAGGAGAAATACCTCAAGGATGTACTGAGGAAATTCGGCATGCAAGATTGCAAAGGCGTCAAAATTCCTATGCCCACAAATGGCCATCTGTGCACTGATGAAAATGGTATTGACTTCGATCATAAGGTATACCGCTCCATGATTGGTTCTTTATTGTACTTATGTGCATCTAGGCCAGATATAATGCTTAGTGTTTGCATGTGTGCCCGATTTCAAGCTACACCGAAGGAATCACACCATAAGGCTGTGAAGCATATTCTTCGATATCTAGCTCACACACCAACACTTGGATTATGGTACCCCAAGGGCTCGGCTTTTGATCTCATTGGATATTCTGACTCTGACTATGCTGGTGATCGTGTGGACCGCAAGTCAACATCTGGTACATGTCATTTCCTCGGACGATCTTTGGTCTGTTGGTCCTCGAAGAAACAGAACTGCGTATCACTGTCTACTGCTGAAGCTGAGTACATTGCTGCTGGTTCTTGCTGTGCTCAATTGCTGTGGATGAAGCAAACTCTCAAGGACTACGGCGTCAACGTGAAGAATGTGCCTCTCTTCTGTGACAATGAGAGTGCCATCAAGATTGCTCACAACCCAGTTCAGCACTCGAAGACAAAGCACATTCAGATTCGTCATCATTTTCTTCGTGATCATGTGTTGAAGGGCGACATTTCTATTGAGCATGTGAAGACTGAAGAACAGCTAGCCGATACCTTCACAAAGCCCTTGGATGAGAAGAGATTTAGCAAATTGCGGTGTGAGCTAAATATCTTAGAATCTTTGAATGTTCTTTGAAAAGGACACTCATCCTAACACTTATGCAAAATTGATGACTTAGATGTGCAACACATGAAGAAACGTTTTTCTTCAATCAATGAAGACTAACAATCTAAGTGTGAAGAAATTAACGAAGAATTTGATTCTCAGAACCCTACGACAATTGTACGCGGTTCTGAAATCATCATTCTTATACGGTGGGTCACGCCACCACCAAAGTTGAAAATTTTCAATTTGAGTTTTTCCTCAGTTTTGAAATTCCTCAGTTGTTCATTTTCTTCAACTTTGCATTGTCTTCACCTTTTCCGTCATTTTTCTTCATTAGCTATATATATATATGTGAGTTTATGTCCTCTACAGCATTCACTTATGGCTAATTCTTCAAGTTGGTTTTTCTGCTAAGTGAATGTGATCGGACCCTTCCCCCTCTATGCTATACTCAACCCAATCGATTCACAAATTCTTCATGTGCGTTCTATTTGAAACTCGTTCAAAATCAGCTGAAGAATTTGTGAACGGAATGTTAAAACTTATCTTATCCAAAATTTTCGGTATTGCCGCTCAAACCGTTCCGAATCCCACGAAAACACTTATCTATTCACCCACGATCTCACACGATCTCCACTTCTCAGTACGTGGGTGACACATGTCAAGCGAATGAGAAGGGTCAGGGGCACGTTCGTCCAAAATCTTCGGGCGAACAGTTTTTCATCGTGGCTATAAATATCCCCCTCCCCTTCCTCACTTCCTTTACTCCGCTCGACCTCTCTCTCCTGCTCGAGCTTCTCAAACCCTAGCGCCGCCGCTACTTCATCGTCGCCGGTGAGGAAGAGCTCCACTGCCTCGACCTCGTCGACGTCGTACTTGCGCCGGCCGCGGAAATCTTCACTCCGCCGCCGCCATAGCCGTCTTCCTCCGCCAAGTTAGGGCGTGGAAGATCTGCACTGAAGAACTTCACATCTCCACATCCCAGTTCGTCGTGTTCTTCGTTCAGGGTAATTAAAAGTTACTTTTACTGCCCTCTTTGATTCAAATGACTTCTACAAAAATCTTCAAAGGTGTTTATTCTTCAAATTCTCACACACTAAACACCTCACATGTCATCTGTTCTTGATTCATTTCTCTAAGCTATATTTTTCTTCAAGATTCCTCAATTGTGTGGATTTCTGATCTGTACAACTCTGGAACCTAAGACAAAGAATGCTTAGTGAAATTCTTCAAGACTCATCTGGTCAAATTCCTCAAACTTGTTCTTTTTACAAAACCTTTTGAGAACGCATATGACCTCTCCAAATTCCTCGCAACTATACTCTGTTCACAGGTACTCATGTCCACTGCTGAATCACTAGGTTCTCATCAACTTAACTCATTTGCAGCGTACCTCAAAGAAAAGTTGCATACTTCTTTAGAGAATTCAATTGTTCAAATTCCTCAACTGAAGAAAATGGCTGACGGTAAGAAGCCACAGAAAGGAGGAAAGAGACCTGAAGTCAACACTGCCTTTGAGATCCCTGATGATATATACAAAGACTATTGCACTCCTGATGAGGCCAAGTTTGGTAAGGAGAACAAGAATCAGCGCAAGGTGCGCATACAGAGAATAGAAAGGAGATGGGCAAGAGAGTGGAGGGAGTACAGATATGTTACTCCCAAATACATGAAGAAATTCGCACTCAATCTTCCATGCCCAAGACCTCCATTAGCACCTAGCCAAATAGCTGATCCCACCAGCCTCAAGCGCGGTGAGGATTATCCTGATGAATGGGCCAAGCGCCAGGCCAAGTTGGCTAGACAAGCCAGAGAAGCAGTGAGGAAATTCAACAAAGACTCTGCTGCTGCTGCTGCCGCTGAGGCCTCTGTCAAGCCTAAGAAGGCCATGTCAAAGAAGCCTGCGCACAAGCCAAGTGCTTCACCTTCAATGCCCTCAAGGCCAAGTTCCTCAGCTATGCCCTCACGACCAGAATCCTCAAACCCCTCACGGCCAATTCCTCATGCTGCTCCTGCTCCTTCCAAATCCTCAGCTCCTCCGCCAAGGTCCTCAGCTGCTCCGACCAGATCCTCTGCACCTGTGCATCTTGCCACATGCCAAAGGACAACAGGAATCTCTATTGCCTCATGAGCTTCTGCTAGTTCCTCAGCTGCACCAAATTCTTCAATGGGACCTTCTCTGCTGAAGACAAAGACCACTGTTGGACGGGGTTCTCGATCAAGTCCTCACAAGAAGCAGGTCGCCTTCCAAGTGTCGTCTGATGAAGATGAAGCTGATGATGAGGAACTTGCTGAAATCATCAGAGATAGGCAAGTCAGGGCCGCTAGAGCCAAGGGCACAAATGTGCCTCTGCTTTTGGATCCGAAGTTGATCCTCGACTACATTGATCTCTGGCACAAGGACCCAAACACTCCTATGCATGATTTCAAGTTGACTCCTGGCCAAAGTCATATGCTGACTGCCTTCATCCAAGAAGAAAAATGGAAATATGAGAAGGTCAGGCAGATCAAGAAAGCACAATACAGGAAGGAGAACTTCCTGAAGAAAAACGTTGTCTCTATGACAAATGACGAACTTGTGAAGATCCACTCTGAAATCAAAGTCCTCGGCGATGATTTCAATGCTTACTATCCTGATTGGCAAGGAGCCAAGGTCAGGTTTGTAAAACTGACTGAGAAATTCACTTCAAAGGTTGCAGCTCCATCGCAACCAGAAATTCCTCAGGCTGAAGCATCTGCTCAGCCGACTGAAGAACATGCCAGCACCGCTGATGACATTCAGGCTGCTGAAGAAAATATGAGTTCCAGGGCTGATGACTGCATTCCAGCCGCTGATGAAATTGCCAGGGCATCCACTAGTGGTGCGCCTGAAGAAAATGAAGAGGTCGGGGCAACTGCATCAGTTGTGCCTGAAGAAAATCAACCACATTCCTCTGCTCCTCCTGCACCTACACCAACTCCAATCCTTCCATCTGCATCAGATGCAAAGAAGACCAAGGCTGCAGAGCGTGCAGCAGTGAAGAAAAGGAAGGCATCTACTTCATCAGATTCTTCAGCTCCGAAGAAGATGAAGTCTTTGACCAGCTCGTTTGCAAACCCCATTGATGTTGTTCCTATCTCAACCATGCCATCAAAGGACCTTGTTCCTTGTGATGAAGAATATGTGATTCCTAGCAAATCCGATGAAGAAAATCCTTCTGCTGCTTCGTCAGAGCAGATGGATGAAGAAATTGAAGTGGATGAAATCCCTTCAACTCCTGTTGTTTCCTCGCCTATGCCTCAGTTTACTGCTGAAGAGGCCGGCGTTGAAGAAATGGAAGATGAAGATGTGGACATTGGCTGTACCACACCTGTGCTAAATGATGACTTTTGGGAAAGTCAGCACCCCAACTCTCCACTCGTCACACCATTGCAACAAATTCCTCAGTCCCCAGCAACCACAGTTCAAATGGGATCTGATGAACCACATGCCACACCGTCTGTCCATGAAGAAATTCCAGCCACTAGTGCTGAAGAAAATTTAAATGAAGAATTGAAGACCCAGGTTGTCACTGGAGTAGCAGCTGAAATTCCTCAGCCTGAAGAACCTGAGATTGCGATTCCTGAGGTGATAATGCAATTGACTGACACTCCTCAGCCCAAGCCAAAGGATCCATTCTCAAAGAAGCAGAAATTCAAGGCTGATGATTTCTTCGGCGAGCACGTGTTCTTCACAGACTACAATCCCTATGATTCTGCTCGTCTTAGAAGGAAGCGCTTCTGGACCGCCAGCCAGGCCAACTTCTATTCTTCACTGCTCTTCAACAAGGACAAAGTCTTCGACCACGAGCATATTCCTCATGTGGACATGGAATCACTGCCATGCTTCACACCTGTCCTCAGTGTGCTTCATGACACAGGCCTCCTCAACTTTTGCACAGACATAGTTGATTGGAATGAAGAACTCATTCTTCAATTCTACGCAACACTGCACATCACAGGAGATGCTGACGATGTGAACTCCTGGGTTTTGGACTGGATGACCGAAAACACTCACTACAAAGCACCGGCCTCTGAATTACTTCACGCCCTGCCCATCAGTCCTCCACCTGAAGGAGCTCGTTGCGTGTACCAAGAGCCTGAGCTTACTGATCACTATATGCAAGTGCTGATGAAGCCATTGAAACCTGGTCAAGCCTCAAGGACAAAATTCCTCGTGAAGGAATTGCAGTATGTACCAAGGACAGTCTATCGCATTCTGACGAAGACTATGAGTCCAATCAAAGGCCAGGACTCATCTGATGAGGAAATTGTTGGCATCATGAAGAATCTGGTATTCAACATCATTCATGGCATTCCTGTCAACTATCACGATTTCTTCATGAGGACTCTGGCAAATGTTGCTCTTTCACTGTTTGAGCTGAAGCCTTATGCACCGTGGATTATGAGATTCCTCAGAACAAGGTCTTCACTCAACTACAAGGCTGATTTTCAGAATCACCTCAGCTACTTGCCCCCGATTGAAGTCCTCAAGCGGACCTATTCCTCAGCTGACGAAAAGGGCAAGGCACCAGCTGTTATTGATGAAGGCATTCGTCCATTGGATGGTCAATTTCGCAAGGCTGCATCTTATTCCACCAATGATGACTATGCCACTCATGATTCTGCTGCCCATGCCTCCAAGCCAAATCCTCAAGCCACTGCTCCTCGTGTGATGACTGACCGTGAGCTTCTGCTAAGTCTTCACCAGAAGGTGGATCGAAACCATAAATGGGTTAAGCGTCAGTTTGGTTCAATTCTTCACAACATGACTGCTACACATAATGCAGTGAAGAAAAACCATTACTACCTCCATGAAGTCTTCGGTCGCACCTGGGCTATTCTGTCACATGTATATGGTGAAGAAGATCTGAAGAACATGGGTCTCAAGGAGGACTTTGACTGGTCTGCACCTCCACCGAAGAAATACAAGAAGGTCAAGGTTCCTTCCTTGGTGGCCAGCTCCTATTCTTCATCACGCGACACCGATGAGCATGAAGACTTGGACGACACTGCGGCAGGCCCTACATCAACAAACGACCCCAACAACGCTGGCGCTCCTTCATCAACTTGATATTCTTCAGGGGCGTTAGTCCTCATTTTTGATCCTTTTGGTCATCCGATGATAAAGGGGGAGAAATTTGAGTTAGTCTTCAAGCGGGTCTATCATATATGGGCGTTTTTTTGCTAAGTTACAACTCTCGTTCTTCTGAAACTTTGCTGGATCGAGTTGTAAACTTAAACTCTATGGTGGCCTGATACTTTTGCTGTGTTTTTCTGCATGCTTATTCCTCATTAATGTTAATGCACGCATGCTGAATTACATCAGTCACCATATTTCATCATGCATTTCAAATTCTTCATATTATATGTCAAATGCGTGTATGAATTACAAGATATAGGGGGAGATCTCCATGATTCTACTCTTCAAGTGTGCATTGCTTCAAAAGCAAATTCCTCACTATGCACATCTTCAGGGGGAGTTCTTCTATATCTTGCAATCAAATTCCTCAATATCAGTATTTACACTTCATATGTTTATCCCCGTTGAAAACTTAACCTATATTGTCATCAATCACCAAAAAGGGGGAGATTGTAAGTGCATCTAGTGCCCCTTAGTGATTTTGGTGTATTGAAGACTTATAGGTTAAGGGACTAATGTGTTTATGAGTGTACACAGGTCTATAAGTCTATGAGGAGTTTGATATTTACAGAGAAAGTCGACCCCTAAAAATGAAGTTCTTCGACTGAAGACTTTGGATTCTGAAGACTTTCTGAAGACTTTGAAAGTGAAGAAATTGGTGTGACCTTGAAGACTTGGTATTCATTCGAGGAACATGAAGCGTGAAGACTTTTGTTTTCGTAGTTTCATTTTCTCTTTCTTGAGTCATAGGAAACACCGTACTGTTAAAGGGGGTCGAGGAAATACTAAGGAAAAATTTCCAAGTGATGCTCAACTCAAAATCCTACACCTACCAATCCCTTCGAGTGAAGCCATTGGAAATCTCATACAGTTCAGTCATATTCTTCAGTGACAGAGACGAAGTTCTTCTGGTCTCTGAGGAATTTGTTCTGACTGAGGAGTTAGGAATTCGCCAGTGCGGATTGCCTACACAGTGAGGAACATGATAGCCCTGAGGAATTTGATACTCAAATTTCCGACCGTTGCTGTGCTATGCGCCAGCTGTCCCAAAATATCTACCCACCTAACGGTCATATCATTGAAGGGCATTTATGTCTTATCATGTCGGGCTGCTCCCTAGGCTATAAATAGCCGCCCCCTACAACCACTAGCTGGTTGGCTGCTCCGAGAGAAACTGACACTTGTCATTTGAGAGCATCCCATCCTCCGAGGACTTTGAGCGAAAATCATCAAGTGAGGAAAACCCAAACCCAAACACCTACAAACCCAAAGTGATTGAGCATCACTGAAGAGATTGATCCTGCGTGGATCCGACGCTTGTTACCTTTGAAGACTGTGCTTCTTCCAGACGGTTAGGCGTCATGGTCTAGAGCATCCAAGAGGAATTGTGGATCGCCGAGTGACCGAGTTTGTGAAGGTTCGGAAGTCACCTGAAGACTTACCACGAGTGATTGGGCGAGGTCTGTGTGACCTTAGCTCAAGGAGAATACGGTGAGGACTGTGTGTCCGGGACTGTGTGTCCTCAGGTTTAAATACCTAGTCGCTCCAACCAGATGTACAACTGAGACAGCAGTTGGAACTGGTCTACCAAATCATTGTCTTCACCAAGCCTACTGGTTCTATTTCCTCAACTCTTTCATTTCCTCATTACTGTGTTGGTGCTTGTCATATCTGTGTTTGAAGACTTTGACTGAAGACTTTCTCAATTTCCTCAGTTCAATTTCTTCAGTCTGTTTGTCTTCATCCTGTGTTATCTTGTGATTACGCTTTCTGTACTCTGTGCTTGTCTTCATTTCATCATGATGACCATGCTTGTATTCTGTTATGCTTACTTTTGAGTACTTATTCCGCTGCAAGTAGTTCTTCGCTAAGGAATTTCCTCACCGGAAAATTCCTCAGTGAAGAATTCATAAAAATCGCCTATTCACCCCCCCTCTAGTCGATATAACGCACTTTCACATTCCGTTTGGACTCCGTTTGATATTCTTTTTCTGCGAAACATTGAAATAGGAAAAAAAACAGCAATTTGGGCTGGGCCTCCGGTTAATAGGTTAGTCCCAAAAATAATATAAAAGTGTATAATAAAGCCCATTAAACATCCAAAACAGAATATAATATAGCATGGAACAATCAAAAATTATAGATACGTTGGAGACGTATCAATGGTATTCCCATCCCCTTCTTTGAAACCTTTCTCCTTTGATATCTATCTCCATTTCATCTCCTCATCTATGAACAATTTATCAAGATTGGATTCATAAGTCATTTTGAGTTGTCTCTCTCCAATAGTAAGACAAGAGATCTCACACTTCTTAACCAATTCATCTTTTTTAATTAACAACTTTTCTCTAATGTCTATACACACATTCCAAGTTAAAATGCCAACCTTTTAAATTCCCTCCCAACCCTCTAGTTTTTTTTGCCAGAGATCAATGTCATGTTTGCAGAAGATGCCAACATACCAACTTTTCATAACCACTTCATGGAAACTTTCTCTCTCTACCCAACAATTCTCATATCTAAATAAGTTGTTATGAGCAGGAGGGGTCCTAGTTGAAAGATGTAATGGAACATGATCAAAGAGGTCTTTCTTTAGTCCCACTATATTTGCAAGAGGAAAAGAAGAATCCCAATTTGAGGAAACTAAAATTCTATCTAGTTTGTCAATGGTGGCTCCTCCAACTTATTAGGCTAGGTATACAATCTGTTGTGCAAAGCTTATTATTTCAAACCATTAACCTTAATAATGGAATTGAAAGTTGAAAGTGTGTTATATCGACTAGAGGGGGGTGAATAGGCGATTTTTATGAATTCGTCATTGAGGAAATACTACTTGAGGAAATTCCTAAGCAACGGACTACAAGCAGCGGAATAAGTACTCAGGTGCATGCATAACAAAGCAGTAGCATAGTCTTCATGATGAAATGAAACATACATTGAGCACAGGTAGCGTGAAAATAGGATAAGTAGGCTGAAGACAAGATGACTGAAGAATTAGGATTTGAGGAAATTGAGAAAGTCTTCAGTCAAAGTCTTCAAACAGTAACGATCAAGTACATCAACACATGAATGAGGAAACGAATGAGTTGAGGAAATAGAACCAGTAGCTTGGTGAAGACGATGATTTGGTAGACCATTTCCAACTGTTGTGACAGTTGTGCGTCTGGTTGGAGCGGCTAGGTATTTAAACCTGAGGACACACAGTCCTCGCCGTATTCTCCTTGAGCTAAAGTCACACAGACCTCGCCCAATCACTCGTGGTAAGTCTTCAGGTGACTTCCAAACCTTCACAGACTCGATCACTCGGCGATCCACAATTCCTCTTGGATGCTCTAGACCATGATGCCTAACCGTCTGGAGGATGCACAGTCCTCAAAGGTAACAAGCGTCTGTTCCACACAGGAGCAATCTCTTCAGTGATGCTCAATCACTTTGGGTTGTAGGTGTTTGGGTTTGGGTTTTCCCCACTTGATATTTTCGCTCAAAGTCCTCGGAGGATGGGATGCTCTAAATGACAAGTGTCAGTTTCTCCCAGAGCAGCCAACCAGCTAGTGGTTGTAGGGGGCAGCTATTTATAGCCAGGGAGCAGCCCGACATGATAAGACATAAATGTCCTTCAATGATATGACCGTTAGGTGGATAGGATATTTTGGACAGCTGGCGCGTAGCACAGCAACGGTCGGAAATTTGAGCTCTCAAATTCCTCAGGGCTATCATGTTCCTCACTTGTAGGCAATCCGCACTGGCGAATTACTAACTCCTCAGTCAGAACCAATTCCTCAGAGAACAGAAGATCGTCGTCTTTGTCACCGAAGAAATTAACTAAACTGTATGAGGTTTCCAATGGCTTCACTCGAAAGGATTGGGTATATGTAGGATTTTGAGATGAGCATCACTTGGAAAGTGTTTCCTTAGTTTTACCTCGACCCCCTTTAACAGTATGGTGTTTCCTATGACTCAAGAAAGAGAAAATAAAACTATGAAAACAAAAGTCTTCACGCTTCATAATCCTCGCATCAATATCGAAGTCTTCAAGGTCACACCCATTTCCTCATTTTCAAAGTCTTCAAGAAAACCAAAGTCTTCAACTGAAGACATTCATTTTTAGGGTTCGACTTTCATCGTAAATATCAAACTCCTCATAGACTTATAAAACCTGTGTACACTCACAAACACATTAGTCCCTTAACCTATAAGTCTTCAATACACCAAAATCACTAAGGGGCACTAGATGCACTTACAAAAGTATATCTCCATCTAGATAAAAATAGGGGTTGTTCTTCTCACTACATATCTTTATGATATTAAAATCACCACCTAGCAAGAAGGATCCTTTGCTTTTATTACACAATTGTGCAAATGCAGCTAGGAAATGGCCCTTCCCTGTAGGTTGTGCTGAACCATAAACTGTTGCTAGTAGCATCTCATTGTGTTTTTTTGCCCATGATATGCATAATAACATAAGTAATGATCACCATAATCTCTACCAACTACATAAAAAATATCTTAATCAACATCCTGTAAATTTCCTCATGATCTACTAGTAGGAGCCAGGTGTTGCCGATGAAATTTTTTAGGGTCTTAGATTCTCCTTTGCCATTGTATATTAAAATACTTTATCATTGTCGCGATGAGACAAATGAATTGGAAACCTTGTTCGGAAATAAAATCTTTCAAGAACTTTTTTTTTGTAGGGGATTCCAGACCCTGCAATTCTAGAAAAGACCTGGTATAATTAACCATTGTTTTTTGGGGCCTATCCTTCCTTTAGCCCCCTGAACCCAAAACTAGGGAGCACAACTTGTACATTTTCCCATATGATTTAATTAGCTTAGCCTTTTCCAAGATAGCATATAAATGAGTGGCACTATCATCCCACTGTCACTATCACACTCAGCAAGTACACTTTCTTCATTATTACATTCAGGTTTAATAATGCTTTTATCAATTTAACTGACATTTATCAAATAAAGCCTAGAAGTTTCAAGAGATTTATCACACATATCAGTTTCTCATGTTCATCATTATTATAATAAGCAACACCTAATTTATCAGTTATATCAGAAAGAATGGTGTTATCTAAGTTAAGCATGATAGGGACAGGCATGGTATCAATACCTTGGGTAGTGTTTTTCTCTGCCACCCTCTTCATAGCTAATTTAGTTCTGTTAGCATCCTACCGACCAACCAGTCTGTCACTCCTACTAATTTCTCTAGCAGGGATGGAAGCACTGACCCCAACTTTGCCTACTGCAATAATCTGTTTAACTTGTGTTCCAAAAGAATATCGGAACTTCGGATATCTGCCAGGCCAGAAAATTAACGATCTGCTTTATCTAAACAGAAAGTAGAAGGAAAAAGGCATATCAACCATGTTTGAGCATCTCGAAGAAAAAAATCTTTGAATCTCCTCGTAATCCGAGCGGACTATCCGCACCAATCTAAACCCTATCATATGTGCGGCGAAAATGAGGTTATTCGAACACGTCCGTCAGGGTACAACAATCCGGCTCTTGTCCCCCTCCTTGCCCTCCGGCCTGCTCTCTTTCTCCTCTCATCTATTATGTCATCGTCCATGCCACGCCCTCCTCGTCCTGCCCCCACCTGGAGCACTGCCGACGTCCTCTGTTTGATCCCCACCCGGAGCACCGTCTTCCGAAGTTGTCGCAATCCCATACATGGTTGCCACCTTGGATGCCACCCCAGTACATCCTAGTCCTCCCAACTGCTGCCGCCATACACCTCATTCACCACATGCTCGACGAAATACTCTTTTGACCTTTTTTGCACATTTGTGGGGACACGCGATGGAGTCATTGTGAGTTTGTTGCCCTAAATAATGAGTTTATTACAATGAGTTCTTCGATTATTTGTCATCACCTCGTAGTGTCATCATCAACATCATCCAAGGACAACATCCTACAACGTGATGATGATGATGAGCACCCTCGAAGCAATGGAGAAGGAAGAGGAGCACGTTCCTAGGTTCAACGTCTGGCAGGATAATTGTTACTAGGAATAGGACAAAGGACCATGTGATCTCTACAACTACTACTTCAAAGCCCCCGTTATATCATGAGGACTTCTTTCGACGTCGCTACCAGATGTGCAAGTGTCTGGTCTTGCGCATAATGGAGGTTGTGAAGCATTATGATAGTTGACACCGATGAAGGATACTTCACACTAGGATTGCACCGGAGCACTGTCATTATTTCCTTGTATAGAAATGTATGTTTGGATGCAAGAAAGCGCATGCATTGACACAATGATATGATTTGTCATCACCATGATGAAGGTATTTGGACCGGAGTAGTGGATAGAATGAAATGTCAAAGACACATACAAACTTTTGGTAATTAGAGTAGCAAGAGGCTTTCACATTATACTTGGTTGTGCCGACTGCATGCATTGACAATAGAAGAATTATCTGGTAGGTTTGTCAGGGCAATACCAAGGTCACATCAAAGAGCCCACCAACACTATTGAAGCAGTTACATCAAAGACTTGTGAATTTAACACTCTTTCTTTAACATAGCATGGTCTCAAAAGGACCAATGTGCTTCAATGATCTTCCTTGTTTAAAGACTCCGAGGGAGAAGCTCCGGAGTGCAACTACACCGTCAACCGACACGATTAGATGAATACAGGTGAGGCTCGACACCTGCTGTCCACGAACATACAGAGTGCCAAATTTGACCATTGCCATGTCCACAGACATATGTGACGTCAAATTCGACCATTGCCCTTGAAGATGCTCTAGCAAACGACTCCACGTATACTCAAACTTCAAACACCTGTGAAGATCTATTTCCTTTCACATTTCAAATCCGCCTATGTGAAAATGCATAATAGACTCGTCGAGTACAGACACTGACCAAATGCAAGTACTGTACATAGCATAGGCTTACTGCACAATGGATTGGTTTAAGTCCCCGTTTCGTTTCATCTCGTTTCCCCACTCCAAAATACTACTACTATGAACGCCGGCAGGCTCCATGACCGGTGAACCAAATACATACTGGCTGCAGGGTTCAGCTGAACTGCGTGCGGGCATGCCAAATTTCTCGGCTGGTCTAGTGGAGTCTTCATGAATCGGCTGCCAAGCTCTTCCGGTGGATGCTCATGAACTTGGCGATAAATTCTGCACAAAGCCAACAATTAACTTTCATGGTCTCAGGCTGTTTTAGTTTACATGATAGCATGAGTGCCAAATTACCTTCCAGTTTCAGCAGTGCACTGGCTCCAGCCGGCAACCTCTTATCCTGAAATTCAGTATCGTCGTGCATGGTTATCATAGCTCACAGGGGTAGTGCATTTAAAACAGAAATATCCCGAGGAAACTTACGTAGTAGGCGTGCCAGTAATAAACATCCCTCTTTATGTTAGCATGGATTCCCTTCAGGAACAGCTCTACAAGTTTCTGCAGGGAAAGATAATAATCAAGAATGAAGTTTAATCACGCGGTTATGTCTGTGGAGTTATTTAGTAGTAGCACCCTGGAGGTTAAATCTGAATAACTCGTACCTGGAGAACAAGTTTAGGAGGCACGGATTCAACCAAAAGTTTTTGGAGCTTGCCTCGTACCAAAAACAACCTGTGTAATACTTTGACGCGTTAGCAAATCAGTCTGCAATGTAATCGCACAGCTCAATAAAATTTTCCTGTGTTAGTAAAATAAATCAACCAATGGTGACTGATCAAAGCTGCGGCAATTCATAAAGTGAAATATTGGTGGTACTTGAAGCATAATGATAACATGTTCACAACCAATGAGAAGTGAGGAAGGACAATGAAAACATTCATGTCTAAATTTTGTTTTACTCCAGCAAAGAGCGAACCTTTTGGGAGAAGGATCTTCTAAAATTTCTGCTGCGAGTTCCTCAAGAACACCATCCCATCCTAGCGGTATAGCTTGTCCATCAACAAAGGGGTAACTGGTCGATCAAAGGGAAAAATGGACGTGAAGAGCACATGCTAGGATCATCATCATAATGCAAAACCGAAGGAAATAAGAAGACTTGAGAAGAGACAAATACTACAAAGCATACTTGTTAGCTCTGCATGCCTCCAGAGCTAATATCGCCTCCCTCAAGTTGTGCGCGGATCGGGTCGCAATGGTGTAAGCCAAACTTGCGGGGAGATCGAAACTCTCTCTTTTTGATATGTGATTGAGAACCTCCACAACCTGTTTTGTATTCAATTTGCAAGTCAGCTAATGCAATGCATCCGAAAATGAAAGGCAAATACTGCAAGCATATTTGTGAGTCATCCGTGTTTCATTTCATCAAGATAAAACGGAACCTCAATCCCGGTGGATACAGGACACTCTCAGAGCCCTCCGCCCGCTGTGTAGCTGCCAGGTAGGTCCCCATTGACAGAAGTCGATTTGTTTTCACGTGTTGCTTCCACCAAACCCCACACAGGCAGGGCACACTGGCACAGCACGCCCGCACCTTCGTGGTCGCCTTTCTCTCGCTCGAACCCTCTCCTTCCTTCTCGCGGGTTTCTGGCGGCCGTCTCAAGCGAGGAATCGAGGCTCGAGAGAGAGACTGCTACCATCGCCCCTGACGGAGGCCTGGGACGAAGCCCAGGAAAAGGCCCAGCCCACAAAGAGGATTCGGCAGCCAGCCGAGCGCTACGCGTCTGACGACTGGGTCATGAGGTTTCTCTCTCTCAAAAAAAAAGTGTAAATCCATCAATTGAAAAATAGCCGTTGCCTTCTAATCCATCACTCGGGATCGGAAAGGCGGCCTTCATCTCGGAGCAATCCCCCATCCAATTCGCCCAAATCCGCATCAGGCTGCTGAGAGAGAGAGAGAGAGAGAGAGAGAGAGAGAGAGAGAGATGGGTAGGGCAAGAAGGGGAACGGCGGCCAAGGGCACGAGGAGGCCGCGTCCCGCGGCGAAGGCGGCGGCCGTGGCGGGCGACGGACATGAGGAAACCAAAGATGGACCTGAGAAAGCCGCCGGCGGCGGGGGCGGCTTCTTCTGCTGCTACCTCCTCCGGTCGCTCTGCCCGCGCAGCAAGAGCCGCACGTACATCGGGTACCCCCCCCCCCCCCCACCTCGTCTCGCATCAATCAAAAACCCCATCTTTGCTTCTTGCACCTGATTGATTGACGGTTGTGTGGCAGGTTCACGGTGAACCCGCGGCGGCGGATCCGGCAGCACAACGGCGAGCTCCGATGCGGCGCCTGGCGGACCAAGAGCGGCCGCCCCTGGGAGATGATGCTCTGCATCTACGGCTTCCCCACCAACGTCGCCGCCCTCCAGGTAATTAACCAACCCTTCTTCCCCTTCAAAGACCTGCTTCGTTGGATGGCGGGTAACGGCCGCTCCTCTGCTTTCTGCTAAACGTGGCCGCCCCTGTTTCTTGGCCTGCAGTTCGAGTGGGCGTGGCAGCACCCAACCGAGTCGCTGGCCGTCCGCAAGGCCGCCGCCGAATTCAAGTCGCTCGGCGGCATCGGCAACAAGGTCAAGCTCGCCTACACCATGCTCAACCTCCCTTCATGGGAGAAGTAAGGCTCCTCTCTCTTTCTCCTATCTCTAGCTGCTCCATCCATGGATTCTTCTTTTCTTGGGGCCGACCAGAGTTGACTAGTAACAGTATACTGATGTGAACGGCTGTTCTGATGCCTGTGCCTGTGTGTGTTGCCAGCTTGAATCTCACGGTGAACTTCTTCTCCACCAAGAATACCAAGTTCACCGCGGGCTGCCCGCCCCTCCCCTGCCACATGAAGACTGTCGTTAGCCCGATGGAGGATCTCCCGTGCTACGTCGAGGGCCTTTCGTCCGAGGACGATATTATGGAGCCTAGAGAGGATGAAGAAGAACCATATGCGGCTGTTGGCGGCGACGCTTCTGATCATGGTTTGCAGACACTGGATTTGGAAACCGGAATTGTAGGCGGTGAATCAGACACTGATGAGTTTTTTGCTCCAATGGATCGGAGTGAGGTCTTTGCATCAAGAATTTCAGAATCCTCTGCAGCCCAACCAGTGGAAGAAGAAACCAGAATTGTTGACTGTGATATTGAATATACCATTGATGACTTCGGTGAATCAGACACTGATGAGTTTTTTGCTCCGATGGAACGGAGTGAGGTCTGTGGATCAAGAATTTCAGAATCCTCTGCGGCCCAGCCAGTGGAAGAAGAAACCAGAATTGCTGACTCTGATGTTGAATATCCCACTGATGACTTCGGTTACATGGAATGGGGCGGAATTCACGAGACATCAGAATTGCACGTGTCTAGAACACCACCTCGATGTTCCTCGAGCTCGTGCAGCGATGATGTTGCTGGAAGATCAGTAAACTGTGTGACAGGGGAAGCATCTCAAGTGTTGAAGGCAGGTTCAGACGATGGTAATCTTTTCTTCCATGAAATTGATGTGGTAGACTTGGTTACACCAGTCGCCCGGTTTGCTAGAGATTGCAGCAAAGTGGCCAGCATTTGCCCCAAGATTATTGATCTGACAAATTCCCCTATTGTCATTGAGTTGTAATGCTTTGCTGGACTGATCAGGTACAAAATCTTGTTGTAGTAAAATGGTATCACAAAATAACAGCCCAGAGATGAGACAGGCGTATACAGTAGGCAGATTTGTACAAGACTGGGTGTTGAGACTCGCAGTACTCTTTTCTTGAGACAGAATTGTTCACACACACAAAAAAAGAACAAGTATTCTTGTTGTTTTATCAGAAATAATTTATTGGGGTTCTACTAATATCTATCAAAATATGTCATTGTTTAGCTGCTCATTATCTTGGTTGGATTGTAATGCAATCATTATTTTCTTTAACTGTGTTGAGGTTCTGAGACTGGGCTGTAATTTTTTGACACCACATTATGCTTTCCGTGGGTTTTCATGGAACGTTTGAAGCACCAACAGTAAGGATGGTAGTTTTACTGTTGGTACCCGGTCTTACAAGAGTGGCTATTGGAGGCACTTTGCAGACTGGCAATAACCTCTAATAAATAGAGAAAAGTCATCCACTCCAGCAGAAGACCCATTTTGTTATGACATATGGGACCCGGCAGTCACCAATCTTAATGGTTCTCGGAACAAACTGCAGCGTTAGTGTTCAATCTTATTTCTGTGTTTCTAAATTGGAGACTTAGCTAGTTGATAAGAAGCTAATGTGTATTGTAATCACTGGAATTCTGTAAAATCTCATGTATGCATTAGATACTTGTTCTGCAATCTGCATACACACCCAATCCTTCGAATGGAAGTACAAAAAAAAACCCGGAGAAAACTCACCTCACGTGTATTTGGCACACCAATGCTAATAAGCTTACAACGGTTTGTAATAGAATCAAGAAGATGGGGCCCATCTTGGCAAGTCATTATTATCTTGCATGAATCAGAGGAGGAATCGATTATCCATTTTATCAAACGCTGATTATTCTCACTAACTTTGTCAACATCATAGAGAACAATAACTGGAATCGATAAATAAGCGTGTTAGGAAGTTTTCAAAAGAAATGAGAATTAAAAAAACAGCACTGCACAGGATGATACCTTTGAAGTTCTTTGTTGCAGATATCTCAGTGATTTTATGCTTACTTGACATTTCATTTGCCAGAGCTGTCAAAGCATATCTGGCATTCTTGGATTGAGACCTCATATTGAGTTCGACATGGTGATCACTTGATGACAATGGGACAAAAATGGGGGCAGATGCAGGTCCCTGCCAAAATCAGGGGAACCCATCCTCACTTAAAATTCCTATAACATAATTACCTTATGTGGTGTTCTTTTAATATACTCCCTCCGTTCCAAAATAAGTGTCGTGAAACCACGACATTTGTTTTGGAACGGAGGTAATATTATGGAAAACCTTTTCTTGCGAACTGAGGGCATCAATGTGTATAATAATTAGATGTAGTGCCACATGGTAAGCAGTATGCACGCATTTAAATGTTGACTGTTGAGCAATGAAGAATTTATGTTTTTATTCCACTCCAAAAGTTGTTGGGATGAAATGATGGTTCAAATTTCAATTGTCTCAGAGAAAACAAATATGCTAACCTGGTATGGGAGATGAATTAGAAAAGAGACTGCAAACATCAACATTACAGAAATTACCTAATTTCTTTTAAAATGCTGAACAACACAAGACATGAACCACAAACTAGATCTCTATGGACTTACAGATGCACTTTGACACGAAATTACATATAAAGTTAACAATTTACAAAGTTCATTTGAGAAGTAATATTATTTTGGCTCAATACTTGCAGTGGTCCTTGTGAATTGTTTCCCTATCCTTTAGCTACAACGATGAGCTAGCAAGCAAGACTGCATGAACCTAAGTAAAGCAATTTCGTCTTCCTTCAATGATACAATTAAACTTTTACATTGTCTTCAAACAAGAAGGCCATGATTTTATGCAAACTACAGCATACAATTGTTGCAATTGGCAGGAATGTTGCATCAGCATCAAAATGAGCTCAAGTTAAGGGATGTCCAAATACCCTAAAGTGCATAAAACAACTATATAACATCTACTTGTCCATGACAGGACTAACCTGGGCATTGCAACTCTTCAAATAGTGAGATACCTGGAAAAGGAACAACAAATAGTTAATGCGGTCTATAATGTGTAGTATATAAATATGGCTTATTGCAGTGTTTAAAGTTGTACATTCAGAGAGGAATCACCAAAGATCTCAGTGAGTACTGCTCTGCATAATGATCTCTTTCCTGATCCTGGAGGCCCTTTGAGAATGATATGAGGGCAAAACTCAGGCGAGATCTGTCAAGAACGGGAACTCACATTTAGAAGTCTAGATAGCTAACATTGAGCTACTGGAACAATTATCTATAGATTTTAGCGTAGCCATGCAATTGCCAAGCAAATTTATACAAATTAGCTATTTTTGGATTTAATGTAACTGGCCGGTAGAATGAATTAAGATTAACTGGAGTCTTTTGGCTCAATTTTTTTTTTTTGAACCATAACATAAGTACTCCGGTTGAGAAATTAACCAAGTGAGTTCTTGTTTAATGACAAAGTTACATTGAGATTTAGAAATTATGCTTAATAAAACTTGTGTAGTTAGGAAAGAGCTTGAAGTTGTTACCAATTGTTTAAGCTGTTGAACTTGCTCCCTGTGACAAGTAAATCCATTCAAAGTCCGTGGACGATATTTATCAGCCCAGAAAAGTCTAATCTTCTCCACAACAAGTGCCTTCCGAATAAAAGTTGATTCAGAATCATCATTTGTTTTGTGGTTTGTCGGTTCTGGTTTACGACATGACTTTCCAATCACACATGGAAACCAAGCATCATTTTGGGTCTTCTGCCTGCTAGAGGTGAATTTCATGACGCCTCCAACTAGTTTCCCAGTGAAATCACTGAACTTTCCACTGTCCCCACTAAACCGGTCACTGTTTAACCGCCTACTCAAAGTGGTGCCACTGCTAACTTGGGAGTGCCGACCATTAGCATAGATGGTGTTTGTAGTTCGTGAAAAACCAGTCCTGACTGAAACAAACTGTGATGTCCGGCCCAAATTATTGCTATTTGCTTGAGTAACATCAGCATCATCGACGTTTGAATCAGAGGTGAAGGATTTGTCAATACTGTTATTCTTTACTAATGTTTTCGCAAGCGGGGCCCTACAGTCACGGGAGAAGAAAATGTCACCTGCAGACTCTGTGCTTGTACATGTATACTCATTATGTTTGGAACTAGGCCCCTTGCTATTTGCAACTAACTCATTGATCTCTGGGGAACAATTTTCTGCATGTGAAGCACCTTTCATAACATCAATTGAGTCTCTTTCTACCTGTGTTGAGACAGGAGTGCCACGGAATGCAGGAACTCTAGAAGGATGCTCCTTCTCATGAGGTCGTAGCTTCGGTGTAGAAATTGACCGGCTACGGGATATCCTCTCCTTGATCGACGATCGACTAAATTTTTCCATAGAAGGCCGAAATCTGGGAGGTGTCCGGCTGCTCTTCTTGCGTGATTCATTGTTTCCACCAGCATATGGGGAAGTATGGCGTCTCTGTTCGGTGACCCTGGGAGGAGTACGATTATTCCTCAAGCTTGAAGTTTTCTCATCAGGATAATCTCTTACACGGTTCGGAGATGTATTTTGCCTTCTAGTACCAACTTGGGGGTCCCTAGCAGGATCTTTAGGCAACCGAGTCCGCTGTGATTTCAATATTGCGTCATTCCAAGGGCTATCATGCCACTCAGTTTCTGTATCTGAAGGTTCATAGCCACTTTTGGGGCGTGTTGACTGCCTATTGTGCCCTGCATTGCTATCTGCAGCTAGCATACTTGATCACACAAATCTAAGTTCCTGCGGTTCAGAAAAATTGCATTACTGTGAGATCAACAAAAAATTACTAGACCCTTTCTTAAATTGCTAACGACCAAGATTAATTATGGCCTAGCTTGAACTTCAAACAAATCCAAAGTAACTTTTGGCCTGTCTTCTACTGCATGATAAT
This sequence comes from Triticum aestivum, assembly GCF_018294505.1. Lineage (NCBI taxonomy): Eukaryota > Viridiplantae > Streptophyta > Magnoliopsida > Poales > Poaceae > Triticum > Triticum aestivum. The sequence continues at coordinate 378,204,757 of NC_057811.1, forward strand.
ACCATAGCAGCAATTAGTTCACAATGCAAATATGCAACTACAATGGTGATAAGGCACTCTGCTAAATAATTTAGCTTGACAGCAATCCAGCATAACTTGTAGAAGACAAAAACATTAGAATGATAAGTAAAACAAAAACTTACTGTGTGGCGCAAAATGTAAATTCCGCTAACATAGTAACATGGACCCACTGTTATGTTAATTCAGACTCAAGAGACTAGTCAACTTTAGCAGTATTAGTTTGGTGTCCGCAGGTTTTACTCTCCCGTTGCTCTATCATGGAATTCTTGATGTATGGCAGTACTAAATTGCAATAGTTCACTTTTTTCATATGACACATCAAAGAAATTATATATTCTAGTGAATATCTGGATAGAAAACTATTTAAAAAAAGGGTAAGTCATCATGGCCTTTGTGTGAACAAGCTGAAAACCCTGGCTCCTAGATATGGAAAATACTTTTCCATACGTGACAGGCCCTAGTAGTGGCTGTCTCTGAAATTGCAAGCGATCGAAGGAAAAACAAGCAATTTGGTGGGGAATTTGCTGATTGATTCACTCAGATCCGAAACAAGATAGCTAGGGTTTTCGCCAGCCGGAACACGGCGGCTACAAGGGCCAAGCCCAGAATAATCCCGATCCCCTCTCCACAAGCTGGAGGGTGGTTTATAAAGCAGAATTCAGGGTAAAGTAGAAAGCGACATGTTCGACAGGTAAAAGACAGCGCGGTAACTTTTAAAAAGTAGGACGCGACGACTCTGGCCGTCCAGATGAAGATCGACGGCTGTGGTCACACTTTAACGGCGAAGCGGTAAGTTCTCCTCGCGACCGCCAGATCACAGATCGACGGTCATAGCTCCTCCAGGCAATAGCTGACGGTACTGTGGCTCATCCAATGAACTGCTACAGTTGGCGGGCCTGACAATACGATCCCGTAGCCGGTTCACTATCTTGTGATAAGAGAACAATTCAAGCATCCGGTGCAACAAAGCCAAACTAAAACTAGATCAACAAGTTCAGGTCGCAGCTGACATATGAAAAGTACTGCCCTGGAGAAACCTTTCCAGACACATCAACTCCTTGGAACACAGTTGGCGGGATTTGAAATATGGTATTGACCCAGGCCCTGTATTGACCAGGGTAGCAACGAAGTGTACTGCCAACAGTTGAAAGTAGGCTAACACAAGAAGGTTTAGGTTGGCACTGTCAGGCTTCGGATGCAACTATATCATCACCAAAAATTCATGCCGTACATGGTAATGTATATGCATACGTAACATCATTGATGGATTGGATTAGCGCATCTTAAGTCCATCTGTTCATGCCATCTGATTGAAGTATCAGAACTCAGGTATCTCGAATGAAATATCTGGTTGATACCTTTTGCACTAACCTCATGTTATCTCGTTCTTAAGAAGTTGCAATTTTCGAATAAACAAAACGTATAGTGCAAATTGACTCAAATGAATCGAAGACGAATCAGGGAAGTTGTTACCTGAAGGACCAAGGGCGATATGACTTTCTTTCAACATATACACAGTTTAAGGCCCAAAGGGAGGACAACAGCAGGAGTTATAGAGACAGATCAGAGGAGAAAGACAAGAAACACAGCTTTTCCTTGCTGTGTTGGAAATTCTTGTCCTTTTCTTCCACTCCACCTAGGAGAGAAGAAACCAAAGCACAAGAGAGGAAACAGACACTCTGCCCCATTCCCTAGGCTGCTTATACGAGAAACAATCATGTATTCCTATGAACACCAAACATATACCTAACTGGATCCAGAATATGTAGGACCCAACCACTATAGACTATTGTCATGATTCTTTGCTCACATTGTGCTGCTGAACTAACTATATTACTAAATACATAATGTGAAATACTTATAAATAATCCGTAGGATTCTAGAACAAACATGGCCACATGCCAAAAACTAACAGTGGTGCTTCACAAGATTAGCTGGAATAAACAGGAGAAAAAGCTAAGAGCCAGTTAATTAACAGACCGGACAGGAAAATAATAAGAACATCTGACGGCTTCATATATTTATTGAGCATACAGAACTCGATGCTTATTCATCACTCCCCACTTCTTTCAGAGAACAGAAAAGGGACCGGAACACATTAAAATGTGAGCACAAGAACTTGGAACACATTCATCATTCTCATCATCATTCAAAATGTCAATTGAAACAAAAGGTTGGTACTTATGAGCAACATACAGATCACCAACATTCTAAACTAGTGTATCCAAGTACTCGCTAACTGTGGTATACTTTACATCAGGATACAGTTGAGTTCCTTCACTTCTTGAGTCAATTTCAAAATACGTGTGATCACCCTTAACAAAAGCTGAATATATAAATATCAAATCCATTTTCAGAGGAAACGGTGCATCTGCAAATAAAAAAAGAGAGAGAATAAGACTTTACAAAAATAAATATAGAAAAACATTCACGTGTTATTCACAAACTACTTATAAACATAGGAGCAGAGTTATAATTCGTGGTGAGTCTGTATTCGCAATTATTCATGCCAAGGTTCAGAAAAATGAGAGGTCAGTGCTGGAACTTGTAGAGTAAGGCGAAAGATAAAGAAAAAGTATTAGCATCTAAACTTCTACTACCTCTGTTACTGCTAAAATGTCTTATATTTAGAAACAGAGGATGTATTAGATTGCAAGGGGTAACCACAGCTTATGTTTTTCTAACTGAAAGAACGAAACCACATCCTTCCATTTACAGACAACTGTACCAGAAAAGAGCATCAGAACCTTTCTCAAAGTTGGATTTGATTAAACCTGGTGTTTGAAAGGAATAACCCTGGCAGCAGAGCACATACAAAAGCAACAGAAATAATTCTACTAATATATCATGGAAACCTTTCACCAAGAGTACTGTTAGCTTACTCTGAATGTTTTTAAGGAGTTGCTCTTCAGTTATATGTATCTTTTTTAGGCATTTGTTGATTTTTGTCTCCCAGAGGCTAACCAATTCATTCAGTGAGTAGATATTTCCCAGAGGTCTCAGATACAATGTCATGTTTAATGTTCTGGGGTCCTCTATGGTACACACCGTAAATTTAGCCACATCGCCCTCTTCAACGAAGATACCTGCAGAGACAAAATCTTCCTTGAGGGAAAAAAACAGAACATGGAAGAAACATTTTACATTCCAGGTATCAGACAGCAGATTAGAGAGAAGTAATATCACCAGACCTTTAGTATCTCCTCCACCAAATATCGTAACTTCATCTCTTGGAGGGGCATCTAAACCCGGCTGCACTAGCGAAGGAAGCAAATAGCGCATCAGGAAGTTGCAGTAGATGTACGTGTGAGGAATATCCTCGCTCTCTATTAAACGGCGGATTTCAGCTTTCTTCTCATAGAAGCCATGGTCCATGTCACAAATCTGCACCTTTGTGTGATCAACTCCAAATTCCGCCGGAATAAATCTCTGCATGAATTCACTGCAACATCAGAAGCAATGCTTTGCATTTTCTCCGCAATTCCTTCATAATAATAAAATTGCGATGTAAAATCTTAGATTGCTAAAGGACGGAGATATTGAAAATTGCATTTGTTTAGGACGGAGATATCTGTCACCTTTTTGGTTGTGTCTCCTTGTGTGGTGTAGAGCTTTTATTCCAGATTTTTCCAAGTAATAAAGTTAAGCCTAATGAGCACGTTGTCCTATGTCATTCCCCTCCATTTCACATTTACTATGTCATTTCTACTAATGCAGGTGCTACCCCACTAATTAGACTAGCTAAATACCCGTGCTTTGCTACAGGATGAAACAATATTTGAAGAGTGGTGGCGTGTGACCGATTGTCCTCAGCCACGGTGGCTTTGACTGGGTTGTGACAATGTCGGTGGCTAATTATTCTAGGTGCATGTGAAGCGGTAGATTATGGGCTGTTCTGGAAATAATCTCTACTATTAGGGAAAATATGGTTAGAAAAACTCCCTACTACTACTAATTATCTGCAGGCCTATAACTGTATGACTAATAATTAATTAATTGCATTAATGTCTCTACTATTAATACTCACCTTTACGCGTAATTAATTGGCTAGCTAATTAATTGCACCGATGGCTTGATTTCAAATTGATACTACTCTTTAATTAACAGCGCTAGGTTTCCAAATTGTTTTTGCATTAATGACTGCGTGCGAAACAACAATGTGCCAACTACTCTTTAATTAAACCCCACTAATCAGATATGCATACGCCTGATCCAGTTGAACTGGAGACCTCACCTTCACGCACCCAGCTTCCTTTATAGCCCGAATCAGAGGCTTCTGCTCGAGCGCATGCTTCGTGGGCACCGCGCAGATGACCACGTCCACCTGCCGCACGGCTTCCAGCAAGCTCCAGTAATCGTCCAGCGACCCCTGAGCCACACGGACGGAATTGGCACGTCAGTCAGGTGGAATGGAGATTTCGGCACAGGAAGCGGCAGTAAGCACTCGGAATCACGGGCGTTTACCTTGAGGATGGTGGCGCCGGCCGCGGCGAGCGGCTTGAGAGGGGCGGAGTCGGGGAGAGCGAAGTAGTGCGGGCGAATGAGCGCGAAGGTGGGGTGGCCGGCGGCGAGGCTCGCGCGCACGAGGCTTCCCCCGAGGCGGCCGGTGGCGCCGACCACCAGGACCCTGCTCCTCGCCGCCTCCTCTGACATCGCCGCCGATCGACGAGCCGAGCCGAAGGATGGGGGAAGAAACAAGGAAATGTGCGCTGGAATCAACAGGCGCCGTTGATTGGCGTGCTTGTTTAGTGCCAGTTCATTTGGTGGCTTTTTTCGGCGGCTCGTAGAATAAGCTATCCCTGCCCAGTTTATCCTAGAAGTTCAATCAATTTTTTTGACTGTTTATTTGACATTTGACTGTTTTTCAATTCGAAAACAGTCAAATTTTCTGACCAATCAACACAGTACACCTTTATTAGCAGTAAAATCACTAAACGGGTCGGGTAAACATCCCATCCGGTTTGTCCTGAACAAACAAACCCCCCTCCTGATTCAGGGACCACACAGCAAAAACAGTCGAACACCAACTCCCTCATCCATCATCTCTCTTCACCTCTTGCAAGAACAAAAAACTGAAGGAGTTTCCTGCATGTACAAAATAGATAGATCAACATCAGAAAACATCCCAGAAAAATCCATAGTGTAAAAAACCAGAAAATTACAGTGTAAACCCCCTATGTAACTAGTCTTTCCTAACAGTTTACACTGTAAATTCCCCATAAATTCCAGTGTAAGCATGTAGACAAACGATGCTATTACATTGTAAGTACACAAATAATTACAGTGTAAATCATAGACATCAGAAAAGATGAACATCAGAAATTACAGTGTCAATTTCCAGTGTAAGTCCTAGAAATTACAGTGTAAATCCCCATGTAAACTAGTTAATTTCCAGTGTAAATCCTAGAATTTTACAGTGTAAATCCCCATATAAACCCAGTCAATTTCCAGTGTAAAACCCAGAAAATTACAGTGTAATCCCCATGTGAACTAGTCAAAACTTCCAGTGTAAAATCCCAGAAATTACAGTGTAAATCCCCATGTGAACTAGTCAAAAATTCCAGTGTAAAATCCCAGAAAATTACAGTGTAAATCCCCATGTAAACTAGTCAAAATTCCAATGTAAATCCCAGAAAATTAGCGTGTAAATCCCCATGTAAACTAGTCTTGCACCTAGAAAATTCCAGTGTAAAATTCCCATAAATTCCAAAGTAAAGAAATGATGGAATTACATTGAAAAGTATACACTGTAAAATCCCCATAAATTCCAGTGTAAGCATGTAGACAAAAGATGTAGTTACAGTGTACATCATAGACATCATAAAAATTCCCCATGTAAATCCAGTGTAAATCCAGTGTAAAATCCTAGAAAATTACAGTGTAAATCCCCGTGTAACTAGTCTTGTACATAGAAATTTCAAGTGTAGATTTCCCATAAATTCCAGAGTAAAGAAAATGGTGTAATTACATTGAAAGAACACTTTACAGAGTAAAAAATGCAGCGAAGACAAATGATGTACTTACAGTGTAAATCACATAGTAAATTAAATTGTAAATGCAGACTTACATTTAAAAAAAATGAAAATTACACTGTACCTACCTGGAAATTTTCCACTGTAAAACCCCTAGAAATTCCACTGTGAAATTAAACATGTAAAAATCCAGTGCAAAACTAAAGGGTTTTTACACTGTAGTTACCTAGTAAATTGCAGTGCAAAACCCCTAAAAAAATACAGGGACTATCTCCTGCCCCTCTCCCAATAGAAAGAAGCATTTCTAAAAAAACTTTCATCTATTACTAAACGTTTTGCTCTCATGATTATGTTAACACTGACATTCTACTTTCCAAATGTCATAGGAGAGGAGCGTGATGAGCGTAGTAACTGAAAAGGATCTACTAAGATTATCACAGGAAGAACTCATACTAAATGTGCGATGCAATTGCTAGAACTTTGGGAATATGTTTAAAATACATAAAAGGGTAAAAGGCTAAAAATATTATGATGCAGGAAACATTTTCTTTCACTGTGCTCCTTCACTCCGACATTATATACAAGGTAAAAATCCCAAAAAAATACTAGGTGCATTCAGGAGATGTCTAAAAAAAGAACTTGTGATGAACCTTGCAGGTACATTCAGGATTCAGGAGAGGTATCTATGAACATTACCGAAACTATCTACGAAAACTCCAGGAGCAAATCAGATGACAGCTTCATCACAACAAGAGATGACAATGTAAGCAAAACAACAGCTGAATAACTATTACAAGAAAATGCCGAAGGAAAACACACTAACAATCAATAAACTTACTTTGTAGACACTGGAGGCAGAATTGCATCAGGAAATACCAGCAAGCGAAGATGGGGGAGGAGAATCCAATCCCTGGGACACAAACCTGTTCTATAACATGAATCTGCAACAGGTACACACCACAAAAATTCAGAAAATACAAAACAATGAACATAAATGAAGGGCAGAACATGTTCAGAAGAAAGTAACTGAAAACAAATCCCTAAAAGTTGCAGGACCCTCAAGATGTTAACCCCAGTAAAGCAGTAGCTAAAACAAACTCAAGCGCGGGTGATAGCAATGAAGGAGGAAGAAAAGAACAAGAAGACTCACTTGGACAAGATGGAGATGATGAATTCCTTGATGAACAAATTACACTGTAAGTGCAGAACAAATTACACTGTAAATTTGGGACAAATTACACTGTAAACATTGGGTACATTACACTGTAAATGCAGGACAAATTACACTGTAAACTTGGTACAAATTACGCTAGGATTACACTGTAAAAATTGGCTAGAATACACTGAAAAGTGCTATACATGAAGGGGGGCATGTACACAAATCCCCAACTTCCTTCAGAAAATTACACTGAATGTGCTGGCACAAATTACACTGAAATTAAACTCAAAAATACATGCCTGCTTGAACTCAAAACATCATACAAAACATCTGAAGTCAATTACACATCAGCATGAGAAAAACCTAACTCTGTATAGGCACAAAAGCAAGCTACACAGATGCATACAGCAGCAATCATCAGGACGTAATAGACCAGAACACAAAAATCCGTGGAATCACGCACCTACAGGGGGGTCACATCTACACAATCCCCCAAACTACAACAACCCGTGGACAGGAGACATGAAAACAACCACTGCATCTACAACTATATCAGCGGCGCGGGGAGGCGCACAAATCACGCACCTCCACCTTCAGCAGGGGGTCAACCATAAAATCATGCATCTCCAACTACAAAACAGGTGCTCGGGAAGACATACAAATCACGCATCTCCAACTCCGGCAGGGAGTCAACAAAAATCATGCATCTACAACTACAAGCACGGCACAGACAAATCAGGCATCTCCACCTCCAGCAGGGAGTCAACAACATCATGCGTCTACAACTACAACAGTGCGCGAGACGACAGGGGCACGACGACAGGGACGACATGAACTCACCTAGATCTAGAACCAGACGCAAGCAAAAAGCACACGGGCAGAGAGCGGAAGAGAGCGGAAGAGAGGAACAACCAACCGCGACACTGGGGATCGAAGAGAAAGGGAACAAAAATCAAAATCGAGCGGCGAGAATCGCCATGGACGGGGAGAATCGCCTGCTGTGCTGCGCCGCTCGAGCTTATCAAAACAGAGCGTCCAGAATGGGGAAAGGGGAAAAGACACTCTCCCAAATTCAAACGAGACAAAAACCGAACAGAGCCGGGCCAGCGATAACGGGCGGACAGAAAACCGCGCCCGGTAAAAAAAAGCGGACCCGGAAACAAACCCGAACAGAAAACACAAAACCAGCGCGAATCTCCACGCAAAAATGGACGGACAACAATTCGAATAATGACGAATTGCAAAACATTCAGCTGTAAAATAGCAAATCCGATTTTTTTTAAAAGACTACTAATTAAGATAGAAAATAGTTTATTCCAGCTTATTTTAGAAGGCAGAAAAATAACTGGCCCTTAATCAGGCAGCTTGAAACGGCTCAAGTTGGAATTTCACTGATCCTAATCAAGTTTACTAAACTATTTCAAATAAACAGAAATTGTCATTTTACCGTCAAAATTTTTACTCCCTCCGTTCACTTTTGTAAGTTGTTTCAGACAACTCAAAATAGGTTGTTTTGCACATTGTCTGAAATGTCTTCAAGGTATTATAAAAGTGAATAGAGGGAGTATCATTTTGTGAGTCTTATTTATTTATTTACCCATCGCTATGCCTATGTCTAAGGTGGTGGTGGACCGATCCGGAGATTATGCTGCTACCCATGTTGGGTAAAAACCTCCATGGCCTCCCGCTCCAGCCGCATACACACCAACTTAAACAATAAGTACTCCGTTCGGTGTAGCATAGACCACGTACTAAGCCAGTGCGTATAGCGAAAAATTGCTTGCAAAGGAATAGAGTTTTTAACATTGAAAACCAAATCATTTCTCCATGGCCACATCAACCATAATAAGGCATACACTTCCACCCTTATTAGCATTTTGAACCTATTTGGAATATCGCCCAACCAATGACTAAAAATATTGGCAACACTTGTGGGAGGATATAGATTGGACGGTATTTGGATGACTGACCATGTAGAACGTGTAAACTTGCATTGAGAAAAGAGGTGTTTGATTGTCTTAACAGGAGTACAAAAGCTAACTTTAATGGTATCTTTGACTCCAAAATTTCTTGTTATTATCCACTGGGACCTCTGAGTGCGTGAGGGCATAATACATAGAGTCGACTGTGAAGGGCACATTTTGGTGAGATTCCAGCGAAACACGTCCCGTCCTTATGTCAGATTAATTGAATCCATTCGGGATAACAGATTTTGCCATGACATAAGACAAGGACCAATCAAATCCGGCCCGAAGAAAAATTTCGGCAAGAAAGAACTAAGCACTTGTGCAAGAGTATCATTCTTATTGTGAACAATGCAGTACAAAGCTTGACATTGTTCTCGGAGACTGCCATTGCCTAGCCAGTTGTCCTCCCAGAAACCAATCTCTGGCCCATCTTTTATCGCAAATGATACAAAGCGGAAAACATGTTTCTTTGCCGCCATTAGACCAGCCCAAAAGTGTGAGTCATCAGATTTTCAATAGGCTCGAGACACAACCTTTTGGTCTGGATACTTATTGAGCAAATTGCCTCCCAAGCTCTAGGAGGCTATGAACTGCACGGGGGTTCTCTAACCCCCGGTAATTCCAAGCTATAATCTTCATTGCTTTCCGCAGGGCTGATCTGCCAGCCCCGCCTCGCCGGTTTCCGTGGGGCTGTTCCAACTATTTCTTCGGGCATGCCCTTCTTCATGACAGTTTGCTCATCAACTTCCATCCCACCCCTCAGGGCCGGCCTTGAGGGGGGCAGCAGGGCGGCCACCCCGGGCCCCCAAAGCTAGGGCCCCCCCTCACACGAACATAATTAGCCCATGGCAGATTCTCGAAAAAAAGTTAGCCCATGGCACAAGCTCCGGGAGAAACAAGGCCTGAGATGCACACGTAGTTGGTAGCCCACGACAACGTTATCATGTATTCTTTTCGATCGAGAATTGATTGACTGATTCCTAGTGATTTCGGCTGATTCCTTTTCGCCCAGATCGTGAATAGCAAGCCGGTTTTTATACCATCTTAGTTTAAATTATTAGATGAAACCTTCATAATTTATTTTCTTGAGAATCATATTTGCTTTATTGAAGTAGACGTTAGGAAACAATGGTTATTAGGTGAAGCTGTCAGCCACACATGACGCCCAAAAAGTGAGAGCGTGATACGTCTCCCAACGTATCTATAATTTTTTATTGTTCCATGCTGTTTTATTATCAATCTTGGATGTTTTATAATCATTTTATATCATTTTTTGGTACTAACCTATTGACATAGTGCCAAGTGCCAGTTGCTGTTTTTTTCATGTTTTTTATATCGCAGGAAATCAATATCAGACGAAGTCCAAATGCCACGAAACTCCATGATGATTTTTTTATGGGCCAAAAGGAAGGCAATGGACCCTGGTTGCACCTGGGGGGGTGCCCCGAGGGGGGCACAACCCACCAGGGCGCGCCAGGAGGCCCAGGCGCGCCCTGGTGGGTTGTGCCCACCTCGGGTGCCCTCCGGACCGCCCCTTTGCTCTATAAATACCCCAAAAATACCAAAACCCTAGAAGCATCGACGAAATATTCATCCAGCCGCCGCAGAGTCCAGAACCACCAGATCCAATCTAGACACCATCTCGGATGGGGTTCACCACCTCCATTGATGCCTCTCCGATGATGTGTGAGTAGTTCTTTGTAGACCTTCGGGTCCGTAGTTAGTAGCTAGATGGTTTTCTCTCTCTCGCTGAATTCTCAATACAATGGTCTCTTGGAGATCCATATGATGTAACTCTTTTTGCGGTGTGTTTGTTGGGATCTGATGAACTTTGAGTTTATGATCAGTCATATCTTTTTATATCCACGAAAGTTATTTGAGTTTCTTTGATCTCTTATATGCATGATCTCTTATAGCCTCGTATTTCTTCTCCAATATTTGGGTTTTGTTTGGCCAACTTGATCTATTTATCTTGCAATGGGAAGAGGTGCCCGGTAGTGGGTTCGATCTTACGGTGCTCAATCCCAGTGACAGAAAGGGAACCGACACGTATGTATCATTGCTACTAAGGATAAAAAGACGAGATCTATATCTACCGCCATATAGATAAACGGATCTTGTCTACATCATGTCATCGTTCTTATTGCATTACTCCGTTTTTCCATGAACTTAATACACTAGATGCATGCTGGATAGCGGTCGATGTGTGGAGTAATAGTAGTAGATGCAGGCAAGGAGTCGGTCTACTAATCTTGGACGTGATGCCTATGTAATGATCATTGCCTGGATGTCGTCATAATTATTTGACGTTCTATCAATTGCCCAACAGTAATTTGTTTACCCACCGTTTGCTATTTTTCTCGAGAGAAGCCACTAGTGAAACCTACGACCCCCGGGTCTTCTTTCTCATATATTTGCTTGCGATATATTTTTCCTTTGCATTTTTATTCAGATCTATTAAACCAAAATTACAAAAATACCTTGCTGCACTTTATTTTATTTGCGATCTATCATTTCAATCTATTACAACTTTCTCCTGTCCACGTACTGTTTCTGGCGCCGTACCCCGAAAGGGATTAACAACCCCTTTAATACGTCGGGTTGCGAGGTGTTGTTACTTGTGTGTAGGGGCAGTTGACGTTGTGTTGCTTGGTTCTCCTACTGGTTCGATAACCTTGGTTTCATTTCTGAGGGAAATACCTACCGCCGATGTGCTGCATCATCCCATCCTCTTTGGGGAAATACCGACGTAGCTTCAAGCGACATCAAAAGGAGTTTCTGGCACCGTTGCCGGGAGGATCTTCATCATAACCAGGTTCCTAATCACAAATCTCGTCTCCTTGCAATTTACATTATTCGCCATTTGCCTCTCGTTTTCCTCTCCCCCACTTCACAAAAATTTGTCGTTTTTTTTTCGCCTCTCTTTTTTCGTTCGCCGTTCTCTTGCTTTCTAGTCTCGATGGCTAGCGTCCCTACTCCTCCTTTGTCACCAGATTTTGAAGTCTTGTACTTCAAGCAAAGACAAGGAGAAAATTTGAAAGATGCCTGGTATAGGCTTATGGAATCGTATCATATTTCCAACTTAAAGGGGGATGCCAAGGTTTTGCTTCATAATTTTTATATAGGATTGGCTTTGCATCATAGACAACTTCTCGATTTTGCCACTAAAGGAAATTTTATTGAACTTGATGCCAATGCTGCCTATGAAATCTCAGAGGGAATTTTGGGAATTCCACCTCAAAAGAAGGGGTTTCCTTTTACCCCTGAGGGAGCTCAAATGCTAGACAAACTTGGTGATTTGCATAAACATATGGTTGAAATACAGAAATATAATGAACCCCTCAAACACCTCAATGGTAGTATCAATCGCATGAATACTCTGATTACTCTTTGCAACAAGCGATTGGATATTTTAGATCTTAAGATGGTTTCTTTTCCAGAGAATTTAGGGAAGCGTAAAGAGCCTCCCGGGTTTGATAAAACCCTTACAAAAGTTGCCAAAACTTCGGAAGACAAAACTTAGATCCTTGCTTTATGCCTAGCTAAGGGAGTAAACTATAGCGCTTGTTGGGAGGCAACCCAATGAATAAATTTTGTTTTTGCTTTTTTCTTTCTGTTCTTGTGTGTTTACACAATTATGCTACTGTTATGATTGTGTTTTTTATGTTTTAATTAGTATTTGTGCCAAGTAGAACCAATAGGATCTTCTTGGGTGATAGTTGTTTGATCTTGCTGAAAAAGACAGAAACTTTGTGCTCACGAAAATAATTGTTAAAATTCATCAGAATGCGATAAAATGCCAATTCTTTTTGCAGAAGATCAATATACAAATTATCTAGGTTGTCCTAGTTTTTCAGAATTTTTGCGGTTCCAGAAGTATTCGAACATATCAGATTGCTACAGACTGTTCTGTTTTGACAGATTCTGTTTTCTTTGTGTTGTGTGCTTATTTTGATGGCTCTGTGGTTTTCTTTGATGAGTTTTTGCCATAGAAAAGTTGTAATACAGTAGATATAATACAAAAACAAAATAAGAATTGGTTTGATACAGCACTTATAGTAGTGATTTATTTTTCTTACACTAATGGATCTCACGAAGGTTTTGTTGAGTTTTGTGTGATTGAAGTTTTCAAGTTTTGGGTTATCTTACGATGGATGAAGGAAGGATGTAAGAGCCTAAGCTTGGGGATGCCCTGGCATCCCAAGCTATTATCCAAAAATGAGCAACCAACTAAGCTTGGGGATGCCCCCGAGTGGCATCCCCGCTTTCTTCCAACAACTATCGGTATTTTACTCGAGGCTATATTTTTATTCGTCACATGATATGTGTTTTGCTTGGAGCGTCTTGTATGATATGTGTCTTTGCTTGTTTAATTTTGTGTTTTAAGTCATCAATCCTTGCTGGACACACCTATTTGAGAGAGCCAAAATTATGTCATGATTTGTTAGAATTGCTCTCTATGCTTCACTTAAATCTTTTTTGAGCTAGGACTTGCTCTAGTGCTTCACTTATATCTTTTTGAGCACGGTGTGCTTAAATATTTTTGAAGAAATGCTCTCTTGCTTCACTTATATTTATTTGAGAGTTAGTAAAATTTTGAAGAAATTCTCTCTATGTTCACTTAAATTATTTTGAGAGAAAGAAAAATTTGTTATGCTCATGATCTTCACTTATATTTGTTAGAGCTTATGAAAAGCAACACATGAAAATTAGTCCCAAAGTGATAGATATCCAAGAAGGATAAAGAAAAAGAAAATTTCATGAAGATCATTGGACAAAATAAACTTGATTCTTAGCAATAGTTTTGAGATATGATGGTGTGATATGTGAGTTATGTTGATGAGTAATTGTGCTATAGTAAGAATATTGGTGTTAAGGTTTGTGATTCCCTATGCATGCACGAAAGTCAATAATCATGCAATGAAAATTATATCCTACTTGTGGTGCATTATTCGGTGTTAATTATGCTTAATGCTGGCTTATGAGATTATTCGTTTCTTGGTTGGTCGCTTCCCAATCTTCTGCTAGCCTTCACTTTGCACTAAGTATGATCTCTACTTGTGCATCCAAAATCCTTTAAACCAGTTGTGCCACATGAGTCCACTATATCTGCCTATATGCGGTATTATTTTGCCGTTCTAAGCAAATTTGCATGTGCCATCTCTAATTTTCAAAATAAACTTCTCTTTTGTGTGTTTGTTTCGCTCGCTGAATGGTAACGGGTGGCTAATATTTTCCATGCTGGATGTGTTATTCTCAAGATGAGTGTTTATTCACTTGTCATTGCACGAGAGTAAGGCAAAGGTCTTATGGATGCCTAGTCCCGAAATGCAAAAATAAATTTACTTTATGTTGTCAAATAATAAATTCATTGGAAAGTGTTGGTATGAAGGGCACCCGTGGATACGGTTAGCCATGGAAAGTGAAAGTATGGTGGAAAAAGGAATAAACTTTATTTTTTGTTTGGGAACCGCCTATGGCATATCTAGCATGGAAAGTGTGGGGAACTCTAAGTCGTTTTCGTTGGTGGGATGGATACACCTCCCAAAATGTTTTTATCTTTATTTTTTCGCTTTGAGCTCTGGCACCTCTACAAATCCCTACTTCCCTCCGCGAAGGGCCTTTCTTTTACTTTATGCAATTTTTATTTTGAAATTTGAGTCTCCATCTTCTCTCATAAAAAGCACCTACTAGGAGGCAATATGATCGCGCTTAAGTATTGGGTGTAGTTAATATTCGAGTGTGTTCCATGAATGGATCAATGTTTGAGCATGATGGGCTAGGGATAACTTATTTTAGCGTTGATAATTTGAAAGGCATGGTTGCTTGTTGATATACTTCAATATCTAAATTATTATGTCAAAACTAGACTATTGCTTTGAATCGCATAAAAGTCCAAATGTCCATGCTATAAAGAAAAAGAATATGATATGACATGATGAACAACACTCCACATCAAAAATTCTGTTTTTATCACTTACCTACTCGAGGACGAGCAGGAGTTAAGCTTGGGGATGCTGATACGTCTCCAATGTATTTATAATTTTTTATTGTTCCATGCTGTTTGATTATCAATCTTGGATGCTTTAATCATTTTATAGTCATTTTATATCATTTTTTGGTACTAACCTATTGACATAGTGCCAAGTGCCACTTGCTATTTTTTCCATGTTTTTTACATCGCAGGAAATCAATATCAGACGAAGTCCAAATGCCACGAAACTCCACGAGATTTTTTATGGACTAGAAGGAAGGCAATGGGCCCTGGTTGCACCTGGGGGGTGCCCCGAGGGGGGCACAACCCACCAGGGTGCGCCAGGAGGCCCAGGCGCGCCCTGGTGGGTTATACCCACCTCGGGTGCCCCCCGGACCGCCCCTTTGCTCTATAAATACCCCAAAAATACCAGAACCCTAGAAGCATCGACGAAATATTCATCCAGCCGCCGCAGAGTCCAGAACCACCAGATCCAATCTAGACACCATCTCGGATGGGGTTCACCACCTCCATTGATGCCTCTCCGATGATGTGTGAGTAGTTCTTTGTAGACCTTCGGGTCCGTAGTTAGTAGCTAGATGGTTTTCTCTCTCTCGCTGAATTCTCAATACAATGGTCTCTTGGAGATCCATATGATGTAACTCTTTTTGCGGTGTGTTTGTTGGGATCTGATGAACTTTGAGTTTATGATCAGTCATATCTTTTTATATCCATGAAAGTTATTTGAGTTTCTTTGATCTCTTATATGCATGATCTCTTATAGCCTCGTATTTCTTCTCCAATATTTGGGTTTTGTTTGGCCAACTTGATCTATTTATCTTGCAATGGGAAGATGTGCCGGGTAGTGGGTTCGATCTTACGGTGCTCGATCCCAGTGACAGAAAGGGAACTGACACGTATGTATCGTTGCTACTAAGGATAAAAATACGAGATCTATATCTATCGCCATATAGATAAACGGATCTTGTCTACATCATGTCATCGTTCTTATTGCATTATTCTGTTTTTCCATGAACTTAATACACTAGATGCATGCTGGATAGCGGTCGATGTGTGGAGTAATAGTAGTAGATGGAGGCAGGAGTCGGTCTACTAATCTTGGACGTGATGCCTATGTAATGATCATTGCCTGGATATCGTCATAATTATTTGACATTCTATCAATTGCCCAACAGTAATTTGTTTACCCACCGTTTGCTATTTTTCTCGAGAGAAGCCACTAGTGAAACCTACGGCCCCGGGGTCTTCTTTCTCATATATTTGCTTGTGATCTATTTTTCCTTTGCATTCTATTAAACCAAAAATACAAAAATACCTTGCTGCACTTTATTTTATTTGCGATCTATTATTTCAATCTATTACAACTTTCTCCCGTCCACGCACTGTTTCTGGCGCCGTACCCCGAAAGGGATTGACAACCCCTTTAACATGTCGGGTTGCGAGGTGTTGTTATTTGTGTGCAGGGGCTGTTTACATTGTGTTGCTTGGTTCTCCTACTGGTTCGATAACCTTGGTTTCATTTTTGAGGGAAAGACCTACCGCCGCTGTGCTGCATCATCCCTTGCTCTTTGGGGAAATACTGACATAGTTTCAAGCGACATCAGAGCGCGCTAGCATGTGCGCCTCTTTATTTTAAGATAATCTCTTGTAAATGAAGGAGATATCTACGAACGCCTTGCTTCTTTTTGTAATCTCCTCCTGGGTTTTCCCGTAATGCTACACTGAACCATCGTAGGGGTATTGATGGCCTAGAACCAGTACTCACGACTCTCCCCTTGCCACCGAGCAAATTCATCGCCATCGAAAGTGCTTCCATTGTCTAAGACCCCAGATGTCAGCAAGATGACATTTGTTGCTCCCATGAAATCACCCTCACGCCTCCTTGCGTTCGACACAATTACAACCTTGTCACCGCAGTATCTAGATACACCTTCACACAACCAGCAGGAGGAGGGATCCAAGGTGAAACCGTGGTGAGTGACTTTGCATCGAAGAATGCTAAAAGAAAATTTTAAGGGGCCCAAATTTTAGTTTCGCCCCGGGCCCCCAAAATCTCAGGACCGGCCCTGCCACCCCTCTCTTTTACTTCATGTAATTTTTGTGACAACACTCTGACCGCCCCTCTCCTTCCTATTGATTCTTTTGTATTTCTTCCCTTGTTTCTCTGAACGCTCAGGTATTCTCAAGCCCGCTTTAGTTAGACTAAATGAAGTAAATTTTCATAAGTCTGAACTAAGGGTAGGAAAAATTCTGCATCCGTCAACGCTCTCACTTTAAGCCACACTTGATGCTCTTCTGCAAGTTTGCCCCAAATTAACTTTCAAATTTAACAAATGGTGTACTTAGAGCATCTCTAGCCAATCCCCTAAAAAATAGAGGAGTAAACCACCGAGTAAAGCTTAGTGGAGTAAATTTACTCCACTAGCTTTTGGCGGGACCTAGCCGATCCCCTATATATAATGGAGTAACATTTTTTCCCAACTTACTTCAATTGTAGTTTACATTGCAACTACATATTAGCACACAAATAAAAACCAAACATAATAATGAAGGTTCACGCATATCAAGAATATAGTTTACAAACCAAACTCAAAGCTTACAAACTGAATTATTCAAATTCAAACACACTGAATAGTTCAAATGAAGCAAATAACATGGTAGAAGCACAACTAGGAGGTGCTATGAAGATGCCAGTGATGCTCAACAAGATCATCTTGGAGCTGGGTATGAACTTGTCGGATCTCAATCCTACGATGCGCTTCAAGGTATGTCTGGCTCCTATTTGGATCGTGGTATGGGCCAACAGGAGTCTTGTTGGTGATCTACCAAAAGTTCTCAAACCTATCTCTCTCATCTTCAGTGATCATGTTATACAAAACGATGCAACAAGTCATGATTTGCCATAGAACCTTAGAGCTCCAGTACTCAGCAGGGCCACAAACGATTGCAAAGCGCTTCTAAAGCACACTGAAGGCTCTCTCTGAAGGAAATATGCCCTAGAGGCAATAATAAAGTTGTTATTTTATATTTCCTTATATCATGATAAATGTTTATTATTCATGCTAGAATTGTATTAACCGGAAACTTGATACATGTATGGATACATAGATAAAACACAGTGTCCCTAGTAAGCCTCTACTAGACTAGCTCGTTAATCAAAGATGGTTAAGTTTCCTAACCATAAACATGTGTTGTCATTTCATGAACGGGATCACATCATTAGGAGAATGATGTGATGGACAAGACCCATCCATTAGCTTAGCATAATGATCGTTAAGTTTTATTGCTATTGCTTTCTTCATGACTTATACATATTCCTTTGACTATGAGAGTATGCAACTCCCGGATACCGGAGGAATACCTTGTGTGCTATAAAATGTCACGATGTAACTAGGTGATTATAAAGATGCTCTACAGGTATCTCCGAAGGTATTTGTTGGGTTGGCATAGATCGAGATTAGGATTTGTCACTCCGAGTATCGGAGAGGTATCTCTGGGCCCTCTCGGTAATGCACATCATAATAAGCATTGCAAGCAATGTAACTAATGAGTTAGCTATGGGATGATGCATTACGGAACGAGTAAAGAGACTTGACGGTAACGAGATTGAACTAGGTATGAAGATACCGATGATCGAATCTCGGGCAAGTAACATACCGATGACAAAGGGAATAACGTATGTTGTCATAACGGTTCGACCGATAAAGATCTTCGTAGAATATGTGGGAGCCAATATGAGCATACAAGTTCCGCTATTGGTTATTGACCAGAGAGGTGTCTCGGTCAAGTCTACATAGTTCTCGAACCTGTAGGGTCCGCACGCTTAACGTTCGATGACGATTTGTATTATATGAGTTATGTGATTTGGTGAACGAATGTTGTTCAGAGTCCCGGATGAGATCACGGACATGACGAGGAGTCTCGAAATGGTCGAGAGGTAAAGATTCATATATAGGACGATAGTATTCGGACACCGGAAGTGTTCTGGGGTTACCAGGTACGTATCGGGTCACCGGAATGGGTTCCGGGCTACCCCTGGCAAACTATATGGGCCTTATGGGCCAAGAGGGGAAACACACTAGCCACAAAGGGGCTGGTGCGCCCCCATATGGGCTGGACAAATTAGAGAAGGAAAGGGGGAAGGAGGAAAGGAAAAAGGGAATAGGATTCCCCCTTCCCCCTCTTCCCTTCCTACTCCGAATAGGAATAGGAAAGGGGGGAGGCCGAATAGGGAGGTGCCCAAGTAGGATTCCTCCTACTTGGGGCGCCCCCTTGGCTGCCTCTCCTCCCCTCCAACCTATATATATGAGGGGGGCACCGCTAGAACAAACAACAAACATTGTTAGCCGTGTGCGGCGCCCCCCTCCATAGTTTACGCCTCCGGTCATATTCACATAGTGCTTAGGAGAAGCCCTGCGCAGATCACTTCACCATCACCGTCACCATACCGTCGTGCTGACGGAACTCTCCCTCGACACTTTGCTGGATCAAGAGTTCGAGGGACGTCATCGAGCTGAATGTGTGCAGAACTCGGAGGTGCCGTATGTTCGGTGCTTGATCGGTCGGATCAAGAAGAAGTTCGAATACATCAACCGCGTCGTTAAACGCTTCCGCTTTCGGTCTACGAGGGTACATGGACACACTCTCCCCCTCTCGTTGCTATGCATCTCCTAGATAGATCTTGTGTGAGCGTAGGATTTTTTTTTAAATTTCATGCTACGTTCCCCAACAGTGGCATCCGAGCCAGGTCTATGCGTAGATGATATGCACGAGTAGAACACAAAGAGTTGTGGGCGATGATAGTCATACTGCTTACCACCAACGTCTTATTTTGATTCGGCAGTATTGTTGGATGAAGCGGCCCGGACCAACCTTACATGACCACGTTTATGAGACCGGTTCCACCGACAGACATGCAACTTGTTTTGCATAAAGGTGGCTGGCGGGTGTCTGTTTCTCCAACTTTAGTTGAATCAAATTTGACTACGGCCGGTCCTTGTTGAAGGCTAAATCAACAAAATTGATGAAACATCATTGTGGTTTTTATGTGTAGGTAAGAATGGTTCTTACTAGAAGCCCGTAGCAGCCACGTAAAACTTACAACAACAAAGTAGAGGACGTCTAACTTGTTTTTGCAGGGCATGTTGTGATGTGATATGGTCAAGACATGATGTGATATACATTATTGTATGATATGATCATGTTTTGTAAAAGTTATCAGCAACTGGCAGGAGCCTTATGGTTGTCGCTTTATTGTATGAAATGCAATCGCCATGTAATTGCTCTACTTTATCACTATGCGTTGGCGATACTTGTAGAAGCAGTAGTTGGTGAGACGACAACGACGCTACGATGGAGAACAAGGTGTCAAGCTGGTGACGATGGAAATCATGACGGTGCTTTGGAGATGGAGATCAAAGGCACAAGATGATGATGGCCATATCATGTCACATATTTTGATTGCATGTGTTGTTTATCTTTTATGCATCTTATTTTGCTTAGTACGGCGGTAGCATTATAAGATGATCCCTCACTAAAATTTCAAGGTATAAGTGTTCTCCCTGAGTATGCACCGTTGCGATAGTTCGTCGTGCCGAGACACAACGTGATGATCGGATGTGATAAGCTCTACATTCACATACAACGGGTGCAAGACAGTTTTGCACATGCGGAATACTCGGGTTAAACTTGACGAGCCTAGCATGTACAGACATGGCCTCAGAACACTGGAGACCGAAAGGTCAAATTTGAATCATACAGTAGATATGATCAACATAGAGATGTTCACCATTGAAGACTACTCCATCTCACATGATGATCGGACATGGTTTAGTTGATTTGGATCACGTGATCATTTAGATGGCTCGAGCGATGGCTATCTAAGTGGGAGTTCTTAAGTAATATGATTAATTGAACTTTAATTTATCATGAACTTAGTCCTGATAGTATTTGCATATTATGTTGTAGATCAATAGCTCGTGTTGTAGCTCCCCTATGTTTTTGATATGTTCCTAGAGAAACTAAGTTGAAAGATGATAGTAGCAATGATGCGGAATGGGTTCGTGATCTGAGGATTATCCTCATTGCTGCACAGAAAAATTATGTCCTTGATGCACCACTGCCGGTGTCAAAACCGGCGGATCTCGGGTAAGGGGTCCCGAACTGTGCGTCTAAGGCTAATGGTAACAGGAGGCGGGGGACACAATGTTTACCCAGGTTCGGGCCCTCTCGATGGAGGTAATACCCTACTTCCTGCTTGATTGATCTTGATGATATGAGTATTACAAGAGTTGATCTACCACGAGATCATAGAGGCTAAACCCTAGAAGCTAGCCTATGATTATGATTGTGATTGTTGTCCTACGGACTAAATCCTCCGGTTTATATAGACATCGGAGGGGGCTAGGGTTACACAGAGTCGGTTACAAAGGATGAGATCTACATATCCAAATTGCCAAGCTTGCCTTCCACGCAAAGGAGAGTCCCACCCGGACACGGGACGAAGTCTTCAATCTTGTATCTTCATAGTCCAACAGTCCGGCCAAAGTATATAGTCCGGCTGTCCGAGGACCCCCTAATCCAGGACTCCCTCAGTAGCCCCTGAACCAGGCTTCAATGACGATGAGTCCGGCGCGCAGATTGTCTTCGGCATTGCAAGGCGGGTTCTTCTCCAAATCCCGAGTACCTGTCGTAACGAGTAGTGTCCAGCTTCCCATGAATGTTGCACTCCTCGGCTTCTGTGCTTTAATAATGGCTATCTCCATGTGTCGAGCGAATGCGAGAAGTCAGGGCATTTTTACATTTGCCACCCTAACCATGTAAGTAAGTCGCCTATTTAAAGGGACGGGGATCATCAGATCCAGATCACACCATCCTCCCACAGCGAGTATCCCTCAGAGCGCGCCCGAAAAAGACCATCCCATCATGGCCGGCCATCGCAGCTCCTCCTCTCGCTCCCATAGTACTAAGCCAGGCAACTGGGAGAAGTGTTCTGTCCCCCACAGCCAATTAGTAGAGTTGCAGACCTAGGGGTTTCTCCCTCCTGCGTATATGGTCCCCGTCCGAGCCGGACTAGCCACTTATAATGGCGGGGAGCAAGCGGAGAGCTTTCCCAACCCATCCAGGGGGAGCGGGTATGCCTTGTCCCTTACTTATTGAGGGGACTCAGATTTCCAATCCATCCGTTCCTCCGCGGGCTCCTGGAGTTCTATGGCCTCCAGCTGCATAATTTTACTCCTGCCTCCATATTACACATCGCCGGCTACATCGCCTTTTGCGAGCTGTTTCTGGGCTACAAAGCTCATTTCAAGCTATGGAAGAGGCTATTCTGCCTCGTACCCCGTACACAGGAGGGATCAATATATCAAGTGGGCGGAGCCGAAATATGGCGCATCGCCGGGACCGGATACCTGTCCGGTACTCCGAAGAAGACATCCGAAGACTTGCCTTCGGAGTGGTTTTATATGGAGGACGTCCCTCTTCCGGACCCTATTCGGTTGGCCTTCCTGAGTTTGATAATGCCCCTTTGAAGAAACGCCACAGCTGGTGCCCTCGGAGCCCCCAGGGGGAAGATAACAGAGAGGTCCTTTTCCTGATGGGCAGGATAAAAATGCTGGCCAAGTCAGGACTGACGATAATTGAGGTTATGTCAATATGTATAATGCGGGGGGTGCAGCCACTTTAATATCGAGGGAAACCCATGTGGCACTTCAATGGAGAAGACGATGCCACCCGCTGCGGCTGTAAAGGTCCGGACTCCGCCGCTGCTCTAGCGAAAATACTGTCCGATTTGTACAAAGGAGAGGAAGAGGAGTTCATCCGCATTAAGCCACGGGATGGATTCTCCATGTACAACCCCCCAAACTGGGTGAGCTGCTACCTTTTACTCCAGACCTTCCCGCATTCTTCATCATAAATATTTACCTTGCTATTTCATAGCAGGAACTGCGAAAAGCTGTGAGGGAGGTCCACAGCCCGTCTCCACAGCCAGAGGACCCTGACCGGGCCTTCGACCCCGGACTCGAAGAAGATCCGGACATATTTGTGGAGCTCGTTGACAGGACGTTCTATCAGTTAAGCTGCGATGGTGCCTTGGTGGCCATCATAGCCGATTATCCTAGCCTGCTCCCGGCATCGCATGTAAGTAAAACCGGAGTCCCAACTTCCGAAAAGGATCCCTTCTTTGCACTTTACCCACCGCATACGTATTGCATCTTACAGGGAAGGCCCTCGGGGCGCCATGCCGAACCCGCGGTGACCCATCAACAAGGGGCACCGAAGCCGGGTAGGCTTAAAAGGAAGGTGGTCAGGACTGAGACGTCGTCGCAGAGGTATGAAAAAAACCCTGCTCCGTGGTTGTCGTCTTTAAAATATAATAACGTCCATGGTTCCTAGCAGAAAAAACGCTCGCCGGACCGTGTCCGGAGGGCCTGCTGGCCACGCCTCCACCAGCCGGACTCTAGAGCCGGACTTAGGGGCAGATGCTAACATGGGGACAACACCGGATGTTCCTCCTACAGAGGATGCGGATAGGCTGTCTGCTACGAATTCCGAAGTGGAGAGCGCCATGAATCACAGATGTCGCCGGGCCGTACTCCGCGACCCTAGCTTCTCCGAAGAGGCGTTCGACGCCTTCAACTCAGGAGACGCGTACATCCGAGCTGCTCAAAATGGCCTTGCCAGAGCGACGAACCAGTATGTAAAGGATATACGGGTAAGAAAATCTGATAATTATGTATATCAGTAGCCCCTGAGACTTGAAACAGTTGGCACAACTGATTTAAGGATCAATATATGCGTAGGTTCTTATGGAGAAGAATACCTAGTTGTCTCAAGAGCTGGAGGAATGCAAAGTCCAGCTACGGGCCGCAGTTGCCGGAATGGAGGAGTCCAAGAAGGCCCCATCTGGTAATACTTGTCTTGATCGAAAAGAATGAAACGACATGTACCAGTTAGTATTCGGCATGCATGCAAATCTAACAATAGATTATGCAGATAATCCCGGAGTGAATCCGGAGATCGTGCGAGGGGATGAGCAACATGCTCAACGACAGCTAGAGGCTGGCGAGCGCGTGCTTACGCAGTTTAGGCGGGAGAAAAACGATCTCCAAGATGCCAATACCCGGCTGGGCGTTGAACTGAAAGATGTTCGGGCCCAGCTTGCTGACTCCGTAAAGGAGAATAAGAGGCTTCGACGCGGCATCTTTAGTAAGTGCTTGAACGAACTTTTATAGAGTTCGGCGAAGAAACCGGCTAACAGAGTTATATCTGTAGGTATGCTGACGGGTCGTCCCGAAGGGGAGATGCCCGGATCTGTGGGCGATCTTCTGCAAGAGCTCTCACAACTGCACGAACAAGTTCGGCAGGTGATGCAGGGCATTGCCCAGGCCTTGTGGCCATCCGCCTCCCTGCCAGGAGGCATGGGGGAGCTCGTAGAGATGCTCAAGGGAGCACGGCGGCGCTTCCGATTATGGAAGATATCGACCTGCCGACAAGGTGCAAGGGAAGCCTGGGCCATGGTGAAGACGCGATATACCAAGGCTGACCCGAATCACATGGCCGAGGTCGGTCCTGTAGGGTCTGATGGGAAAGAGATCCCCGTTAGTCTGGTATATGACCAGGTAAAATTAGCCGCAAAGTATTCCCAACAGGATTGTAGGCTAGACAGCCTGTTGGATGGTATAGAAGAAGAATTTAGTCAGTCGAAGTGACCGTGTACTTCAAAGGACATATGTTGTCCCTAGCCGGATTATAAATCATTTGTCATGGCGGACCTTTTCGCTTCGACCTCCGGACCCGACAGTCCGGAGTGTATCCGAATACCCTCTCAGTTATGTAAAAACCGGGGTACGCGTGGAAACCAGGCGTAGGGGTCATAAGTGCTTGAACAGACAAGTACCCAACTAGCTATGTTATATTACATGGATAGTAAGAAACATCTTCCAGGGAGAATAGTTCCGTTAAGGGTTCCTTTCCATGGGTATGCATGCATTAATGTGCATGTCCGAACTGCGAAAAGAGACGCAGGATATAAACATCTGGGGGCATGTATTGCAATAAGTAAAAGTCATCTTTTGTTCACCGACCGAATATTCCCTTAAGAACGCTAGCTTTCGGCTTCACCCAGTCTGAGGTACACATCCGGCTGACCCGGCAGTAACAATCGCAGAGGTGCTCCCCTTATGCCCTAGTCGAATTAACGGGAATGTAGGGCATAAACACAAGAGCCAGGCAACCCAGCTTGGCCAAAACTTAAGTCATATCGATGCATATAATGGCGAAGAAAAGGTACATGTGGAAACGTAACACATGTGCAGGGGGCATGAAGCCTGGAATATAATTATATTAAGCTTCTGTATAAGAAGCCCCTAGGTATAATGAGCACGCCCGGCGCGTCAAGATTATGTAGTCAAGACACATTTTAAGCTTTTAAGGCCATGAAGAAAAAGGGAAGAAAGAAAAAAAGAAAGACAGATAGATAGATGATATATATAAAAAAGGCGGAGGTAAGGAGACGAACACAGAGTCCGGCACTAGGCGTAGAACCTTCGGAGTCTGGCCGCGTTCCATGGGTTTGGCTCGAGTCGATTGTCAGATGCATCACGCAGACGGTACGCTCCACCGGTTAGAACTTTATCGATGATGAAGGGACCTTCCCATTTGGGCTTGAGCTTGTCCTTTTTCTTCTCTGGTAGGCGTAGAACGAGTTCGCCAACGTTATAAGTTTTGGCCCGTACTTCTCTGCTTTGATACCGTCGAGCCTGTTGCTGATAGAATGCGGAGCGGGCTTTTGCAACGTCACGCTCCTCCTCCAGGGCGTCTAAACTGTCCTGCCGATCAAGCTCGGCTTCTTTCTCTTTGTACATGTGCACTCGAGGCGAGTCATGAATGATGTCGCAGGGCAGTACCGCCTCTGCGCCGTACACCATAAAAACGGTGTGTATCTGGTAGTGCGATTCGGCGTGATCCGCAGCCCCCATAGTACGGAGTCGAGCTCCTCAACCCAGTGCGTATCTGATTCCTTCAAGGATTGCACTAATCTGGGTTTAATGCTGCTCATAATAAGACCATTTGCTCGTTCGACTTGACCGTTTGTTTGGGGGTGATAGACGGAGGCATAATCGAGCTTAATGCCCATGTTGCCGCACCAAGTTTTTACCTCATCAGCTATGAAGTTCGAGACGTTATCGGTGATGATGCTGTGGGGGACACCATAACGGTGTACAACCCCGGATATGAAGTCTATCACTGGTCCGGACTCGGCCATTGTAACTGGTTTGGCTTCTATCCATTTGGTGAATTTATCCACCATGACCAATAGGTATTTTTTCTTATGGCTTCCTCCTTTAAGGGGTCCAACCATATCAAGCCCCCAGACCGCAAAGGGCCAAGTAATGTGGATTGTTTGGAGAGCGGTAGGTGGCATATGGCTTTGATTTGCAAAAAGCTGGCAATCGACGCAATGCTGGACGAGGTCCTGTGCGTCTGCTCGGGCTGTCGGCCAGTAGAAACCTGTACGGAAGGCCTTGCTTATAAGGGCCCGAGCTGTGGCGTGATGGCCGCCGAGTCCAGCATGAATTTCTGCCAAGAGTTGTCGTCCCTCCTCTTCAGAGATGCACCTTTGAAGTACTCCGGTAGCGCTTTTCTTATAAAGCTCTCCCTCGTGGACCTTGTAGGCTTTAGACCGCCGCACAATGCAACGTGCCTCGTTTGGGTCCTCAGGGAGTTCTTGCCTATTTAGGTAAGCCAAGAAGGGTTTTGTCCACGGGGCGATGTCAACCATAATCACGTGGGCCGAAGGTGTTATTTCGGTGGCGGAGCCTCCGATTACGTCAGAGTGTTCGGGATTTGTGGCCGGAACCAGACTGTTGTTGTCGGTCTCCCCTTCCCACACCACGGATGGCTTGAACAGCCTTTCCAAGAAGATATTAGGTGGGAAAGGTTCGCGCTTAACGCCGATGCGGGCGAGGATATCCGCCGCTTGATTGTTTTCTCGGGCCACATGGTGGAATTCGAGCCCCTCGAACCGAGCCGACATTTTGAGGACGACATTGCGGTAAGCCGCCATTTTTGGATCCTTGGCATCAAAGTCTCCATTTATTTGAGATATTGCAAGGTTCGAATCCCCACGCACCTCTAGGCGTTGAATGCCCATGGAGACTGCCATCCGGAGACCATGCAACAGGGCCTCATATTCTGCTGCATTGTTGGAGTCTGTGTATAATATTTGGAGTACGTATTGGACTGTATCTCTGGTGGGGGATGTCAGGACGACGCCTGCCCCCAGACCAGCCAGCATCTTAGATCCATCAAAGTGCATGATCCAATTGGAGTATGCGCCGTACTCTTTAGGGAGTTCGGCTTCTGTCCATTCGGCGACGAAATCCGCCAGTACTTGCGACTTAATGGCTCGCCGTGGTTTGTATGTTATGTCGAACGGGAGGAGCTCGATAGCCCATTTAGCAATCCGGCCTGTGGCATCGCGGTTATTTAGTATGTCGTTGAGTGGTACTTCAGAGGCCACCGTAATTGAACACTCTTGAAAGTAGTGTCGTAGTTTCCGGGATGCCATGAAGACCGCGTATGCTATCTTTTGATAATGTGGGTACCGTGATTTGCATGGGGTGGGGACGGTGGATACGTAGTACACCGGATTTTGAAGCGGGAACTTATGTCCGTCCGTCTCTCGTTCGACGACGAGCACTGCGCTTACAACCTGGTGAGTTGCCGCTATATATAACAACATTGGTTCACCGATATTTGGTGCGGCCAAGATTGGGTTGCTGGCCAACAGGGCTTTTATTTCTTCCAATCCGGCCATGGCCGCTTCCGTCCACTCGAAGTGTTCGGTGCGTCGAAGGAGGCGATAAAGAGGTAGTGCCTTTTCTCCCAATCGGGAGATAAAGCGGCTTAAGGCAGCCACGCATCTAGTTAATTTCCGGATTTGCTTGAGATCTGTTGGGATAGCCAACTGTGACAGAGCTCGGATTTTAGCCAGATTTGCTTCAATTCCTCTATTGGAAACGATGAAGCCCAAGAGCTTTCCGGCGGGCACGCCGAAAACGCATTTTTCCGGATTGAGCTTGATGTCATATGTTTGGAGATTGTCGAACGTAAGCCTCAAGTCGTCTATTAAAGATTCGACGTGTCTGGTTTTGATGACCACATCGTCTACGTATGCCTCCACTGTTTTGCCGATTTGTGTTTCCAGGCATGTCTGAATCATGCGTTGATAGGTTGCACTGGCGTTTTTGAGCCCGAAAGGCATGGTGTTAAAACAGAAGCGGCCGTATGGAGTGATGAATGCCGTTGCGGCTTGAACGGACTCCGCCATCTTGATTTGATGGTATCCGGAGTATGCGTCGAGGAAACACAATGAGTCGTGTCCTGCGGTAGCGTCGATGATTTGATCGATGCGGGGGAGGGGAAAGGGATCCTTGGGGCAAGCCTTGTTAAGGTCCTTGAAATCGACACATAGGCGCCAGGATTTGTCCTTCTTTGGTACCATTACCAGGTTTGCTAGCCAGTTCGGATGTTTTATTTCTCTAATGAATCCGGCCTCGAGTAACTTGGCTAGCTCCTCTCCCATGGCTTGTCGCTTAGGCTCTAAGAAACGCCGAAGAGTCTGCTTAACCGGCTTGTATCCTTTTAGAATGTTTAGGCTATGCTCGGCCAGCCTGCGTGGGATTCCTGGCATGTCTGAAGGATGCCAGGCGAAGATGTCCCAATTCTCGCGCAAGAACTCCCGCAGTGCGGCGTCTGTTGTGGGGTTCAGCTGTGCTCCGATGGATGCTGTCTTTGTAGGGTCCGTTGGGTGGACCTGGAATTTGACTATTTTGTCCGCTGGTTTAAAAGAGGTGGATTTGGGTCTTTTCTCGAGTATCATGTCGTCCCTGTCCACTGTGGAGCGCAGCGCAGTTAGTTCTTCGGCCGCGAGGGCTTCGGATAACGCCTCGAGGGCCAGTGCAGCGGTTTTATTTTCGGTGCGGAGTGCTATGTCCGGATCACTAGCTAGAGTGATGATTCCATTGGGCCTGGGCATCTTGAGCTTCATGTACCCGTAATGGGGTATAGCTTGGAAGATCGTAAATGCCTCCCGCCCTAAAAGGGCGTGGTATCCGCTATTGAACGAGGCCACTTGGAATGTGATTTCTTCGGACCTATAATTCTCCGGCGTGCCGAATACCACATCTAGTGTGATTTTTCCCGCACATCGTGCCTCCCGACTAGGGATGATTCCTCTGAAGGTCGTGCTGCTTTGCTCAATGCGGCTCTTGTCTATTTCCATTTTGCTAAGAGTCTCCTCGTAGATGAGGTTTAATCCACTGCCACCGTCCATGAGCACTTTAGTAAGCCGGAAGCCGTCCACAATTGTACTAAGGACCAGAGCGGCTGGTGCTCGGGCTGTTCGGAATTGAGGTTCGTCACTGGCATTGAAGGTTATGGTTGTATCGTTCCATGGATTTATTGCTGCAAGGTGGCAGACTTCGGCGAGGCTGCGGAGTGCTCGCTTGCGCCTATTATTTGAGGCGAAAGTCTCAAAGACTGTCAATACTGTATTGTTATTTTCCACGGGATGGTGCTCTGTGGTATTGTTGATGAGGAGATCCTCGCCGCTCTTGGCCACCTGCCGGAGTATCCAACATGCTCTAAGGTTGTGTGTTGTCATGGTATCCGGTGTACTGTGAATTTTGCATGGCCCATTGAGCCATCCCTCCAGTACGGTTCCACGCCTTGTAGTGGGCTTTGGTTTCTTTGTAATTGGATCGGGTGACTTACGAGAGTACACCCGTTTAGCTCGGACGGGGGGTTTAGTGAGAGCCGGAGGATCCCAGAATTTTGTTTGGGTTTTCCAGGCGCTTTCCATCGCACAGTACTTCTGTACTAGGGCCACCAAGTCAGCGAAGTGTGCTATGTCACGGTGACTTATGGCGTTGAGGATTCCCTTGTCCGTGCAATTTTTGCAAAAGAATGAAATTGCGTCTTCCTCACGACAGTCCTTGACCTTGTTCATTACAAGGAGGAATCTGGCCCAATAGTGATGTACTGTCTCTTGGGGCTCTTGTCTAATGTGGGAAAGATCACTTATGTCTGGGTGGTTGGGTAGATTTAGGTCCAAACCCTGACCCGGTCTGAGACCCAGGGGCAGAGGAGTTTCCGAGTTTGGCAGTTCGGGCTCCGGGATGTTGCCCAATTTTTCTGGCCCGCTGTCCGATTCTAGGTTCGAAGCTTGGGCCATGTCCTCCCGTAGATGGGTATCCGGCTTGGAGAGCTCGGGAATCCGGACATAGTTTGTCCTCAAAATAGAGGAAGAATCGCTGCATTGCTCCTCCACCACCGCTATCTGATGGGTGTCCGGCGGAGAGTTAATCTCCCTTTGGTCGGGTTTAAGCCCGATCCGATCATAGTCCGTAGTGACACCTAGGGCGGCGATGCGATCCAAGAGCTCGTTCAAGGAAGTGAGCTCCATTGGATCCATCTGCTCGGTGAATCCTGAGCCGACGTGGAGGCTGTTTTTGATGACCTGAGAAGTCATCGTCGGCGCGACGGCCGAACGGGCGGTCATGACGAAGCCGCCTAGTCGGAGAGTTTGGCCTACAACCAGGGCTCCCCCAAAGGTAATGTTGTCCTTGACAACAAGACGATCCATTAAGCCTTACCGTGACGACACGGTGGAACTCTCAATGAAAGCACCAATGTCGGTGTCAAAACCGGCGGATCTCGGGTAGGGGGTCCCGAACTGTGCGTCTAAGGCTAATGGTAACAGGAGGCGGGGGACACAATGTTTACCCAGGTTTGGGCCCTCTCGATGGAGGTAATACCCTACTTCCTGCTTGATTGATCTTGATGATATGAGTATTACAAGAGTTGATCTACCACAAGATCGTAGAGGCTAAACCCTAGAAGCTAGCCTATGATTATGATTGTGATTGTTGTCCTACGGACTAAACCCTCCGGTTTATATAGACACCGGAGGGGGCTAGGGTTACACAGAGTCGGTTACAAGGGAGGAGATCTACATATCCGAATTGCCAAGCTTGCCTTCCACGCAAAGGAGAGTCCCACCCGGACACGGGACGAAGTCTTCAATCTCGTATCTTCATAGTCCAACAGTCCGGCCAAAGTATATAGTCCGGCTGTCCGAGGACCCCCTAATCCAGGACTCCCTCAACCGCTAGGTGACAGACCTATTGCAGGAGCAGATGCAGATGTTATGAACGTTTGGCAAGCTCGATATGATGACTACTTGATAGTTTAGTGCACCATGCTTTACGGCTTAGAATCGGGACTTCAAAAACGTTTTGAACGCCATGGAGCATATGAGATGTTCCAAGAGCTGAAAATGATATTTTAGACTCATGCCCATGTTAAGAGGTATGAGACCTCTGACAAGTACTTTGCCTACAAGATGGAGGAGAATAGCTCAGCTAGTGAGCATGTGCTTAGAATGTCTGAGTACTACAATCGCGTGAATCAAGTGGGAGTTAATCTTCAAGATAAGATAGTGATCGATAGAGTTCTCTAGTCACTATCACCAAGTTACTAGAACTTCATGATGAGCTATAATATGCAAGGGATGACGAAAACGATTCCCAAGCTCTTCGCGATGCTGAAATCGGCGAAGGTAGAAATCAAGAAATAGCATCAAGTGTTGATGGTTAACCAGACCACTAGTTTAAAGAAAAGGGGCAAAGAAAAAGAAAGGGAACTTCAAGAAGAATGACAAGCAAGTTGCCACTCCCATGAAGAAGCCCAAAGCTAGACCTAAGCCTGAAACTGAGTGCCTCTACTGCAAAGGGAATGGACACTGGAAGCGGAACTACCCCAATTATTTGGCAGATAAGAAGGATGGCAAAGTGAACTGATGTATATTTGATATACATGTTATTGATGTGTACTTTACTAGTGTTCATAGTAACCGCAGGGTATTTGATACTGTTTCGGTTGCTAAGATTAGTAACTCAAATAAGGAGTTGCAAAATGAACAAAGACTAGTTAAGGGCGAGGTGACGATGTGTGTTGGAAGTGTTTCCAAGGTTGATAAGATCACCATCGCACACTCCCTATACCTTCGGGATTTGTGTTGGACCTAAATAAATGTTATTTGGTGTTTGCGTTGAGCATGAGTATGATTGGATCATGTTTATTGCGATACAGTTATTCATTTAAGTCAGAGAATAATTGTTGTTCTTTTTACATGAATAAAACCTTCTGTGGTCATACATCGAATGTAAATGGTTTATTGAATCTCGATCGTAGTGATACACATATTCATAATATTGATGCCAAAAGATGCAAAGTTGATAATGATAGTGCAACATATTTGTGGCACTGCCGTTTAGGTCATATTGGTGTAAAGCGCATGAAGAAACTCCATGCAGATGGACTTTTGGAATCACTTGATTATGAATCATTTGATACTTGCGAACCATGCCTCATGGGCAAGATGACTAAAACTCCGTTCTCAGGAACAATGGAGTGAACCACTGACTTATTGGAAATAATACATACCGATGTATGCGGTCCGATGAGTGTTGAGGCTCGCGGCGGGTATTGTTATTTTCTAACCTTCACAGATGATTTAAGAAGATATGGGTATATCTACTTAATGAAACACAAGTATGAAACATTTGAAAAGTTCAAAGAATTTCATAGTGAAGTGGAGAATCATCGTAACAAGAAAATAAAGTTTCTACAATCTAATCGCGAAGGCGAATATTTGAGTTACGAGTTTGGCCTTCATTTAAAACAATGTGGAATAGTTTCAAACCTCGCGCCACCTGAAACACCACAGCGTAATGGTGTGTCCGAACGTCGTAACCGTACTTTATTAGATATGGTGCGATCTATGATGTCTCTTACCGATTTACCACTATCATTTTGGGGTTATGCATTAGAGACAGTTGCATTTACGTTAAATAGGGCACCATCTAAATCCGTTGAGACGACACCGTATGAACTATGGTTTGGCAAGAAACCTAAGATGTCGTTTCTTAAAGTTTGGGGTTGCGATGGTTATGTGAAAAAGCTTCAGCCTGATAAGCTCGAATCCAGATCGGAGAAGTGTGTCTTCATAGGATACCCAAAAGAAACTGTTGGGTACACCTTCTATCACAGATCCGAAGGCAAGATCTTTGTTGCTAAGAATGGATCATTTCTAGAGAAGGAGTTTCTCTCGAAAGAAGTGCGTGGGAGGAAAGTAGAACTTGATGAGGTAATTGTACCTTCTCTCGAATTGGAAAGTATCTCATCACAAAAAACCGTTCCCATGATGCCTACACCAACAACAGAGGAAGCTAATGATAATGATCATGAAACTTCAGATCAAGTTACTACCGAACCTCGTAGGTCAACCAGGGCACGTTTCGCACTAGAATGGTACGGTAATCCTGTTCTGGAAGTCATGTTACTAGACCATGATGAACCTACGAACTATGAGGAAGCGATGATGAGCCTAGATTCCGCAAAATGGCTTGAGGGCCTTGAAATCTGAGATAGGATCCATGTATGAGAACAAAGTATGGACTTTGGTTGACTTGCCCGATGATCGGAAAGCCATAGAGAATAAATGGATCTTCAAGAGGAAGACGAACACTGATAGTAGTGTTACTATCTACAAAGCTAGACTTGTCGAAAAAGGTTTTTGACAAGTTCAAGGTGTTGACTATGATGAGATTTTCTCACTCGTAGCGATGCTTAAGTTTGTCCGAATCATGTTAGCAATTGCCCCATTTTATGAAATCTGGCAAATGGATGTCAAAACTGCATTCCTTAATGGATTTCTTAAAGAAGAGTTGTATATGATGCAACCAGAAGGTTTTGTCGATCCTAAAGGTGCTAACAAAGTGTGCAAACTCCAGCGATCCATCTATGGACTGGTGCAAGCATCTCGGAGTTGGAATATACGCTTTGATGAGGTGATCAAAGCATATGGTTTTATACAGACTTGTGGTGAAGCCTGTATTTACAAGAAAGTGAGTGGGAGCACTACAACCTTTCTGATAAGTATATGTGAATGACATATTGTTGATCGGAAATGATGTAGAATTTTTTGGAAAGCATAAAGGAGTGTTTGAAAGGAGTTTTTTCAAAGAAAGACCTCGGTGAAGCTGCTTACATATTGGGCATCAAGATCTATAGAGATAGATCAAGACGCTTGATAAGACTTTCGATGAGTACATACCAGATAACCCACAAGTATAGGGGATTAGTTGTAGCCTCTTTCAATAAGTAAGAGTGTCGAACCCAACGAGGAGCTAAAGGTAGAACAAATATTCCCTCAAGTTCTATCAACCACCGATACAACTCTACGCACGCTTAACGTTCGCTTTACCTAGAACAAGTATGAAACTAGAAGTACTTTGTAGGTGTTGTTGGATAGGTTTGCAAGATAATAAAGAGCGTGTAAATAAAAAGTAGGGGTTGTTTAGATGAAGACACAACTAAGTTAGTTTTAGTAGAGAGCTTTTTGTCACACAAGAAAGTTATTTGTCCCTAGGAAATCGATAACTAGACCGGTAATCACTATTGCAATTTTATATGAGGGAGAGGCATAAGCTAACATACTTTCTCTCCTTGTATGCACTTATGATTGGAACTCTAGCAAGCATCCGCAACTACTAAAGATCATTAAGGTAAAACCCAACCATAGCATTAAAGTATCAAGTCCTCTTTATTCCCATACGCAAACAACTTACTTACTCGGGTCTGTGCTTCTGTCACTCACGCCACCCACCATAAGCAAATCATGAACATATTGCAAACCCTATAGCGGGGATCCCTCATGCTTGCGCGACACGGAGAGCACCATAGGACAACACTAATAATAAAACATGCAACTCAAACCAATCACGATCATCAATGAACCCATAGGACAAAACGGATCTACTCAAACATCATAGGATAGTCATACATCATTGGGAAATAATATATAGCGTTGAGCACCATGTTTAAGTAGAGATTACAGCGGGTAAAAGAGGGGTTACACCGCTGCATAGAGGGGGAAGAGTTGGTGATGATGGCGGTGAAGTTATTGGTGTAGATCGTTGTCGCGATGATGGCCCCGACGGCGTTCCGGCGCCACCGGGAGAGAGGGGGAGAGAGGCCCCCATATTCTTCTTCTTCCTTGACCTTCCCCCTAGATGGGAGAAGGGTTTCCCCTCTGGTCCTTGGCTTCCATGGCAGCGGAGGGGCGGGAGCCCCTCCGAGATTGGATCTCTCTCTCTCTGTTTCCTTCTGTTTTTGCGCTCCCTGATTCTGCCCTTTCACCGTTTCTTAAATTCCCGGAGATCCGTAACTCCGATTGGGCTGAAATTTGGACACGATTTTTATCCGGATATTGGATTTCTTGCGGCGAAAGAAGGGCACCACCCGCCTTACGAAGTGGCCACGGGAGCCTGGGGCGCGCCCCTCACCCTCGTGGGACCCTCGGGCATCGTCTCACGTTGATTCCACTTCCCAAAATTCACATATATTCCAAAAAAATCCCCGTAAGTTTTTATCCCGTTTGGACTCTGTTTGATATGGATTTTCTGCGAAACAAAAAACATGCAACAAACAGGAACTGGCACTGGGCACTGGATCAATATGTTAGTCCCAGAAAATAGTATAAAAAGTTGCCAAAAGTATGTAAAAGTTGTAGAATATCGGCATGGAACAATCAAAAATTATAGATACGACGGAGACGTATCAATACCTTGATAAGATTTTGAAGGAGTTTAAAATGGATCAGTCAAAGAAGGAGTTCTTGCCTGAGTTGTAAGGTATGAAGTTGAGTAAGACTGAAAACCCGACAACGGCAGGAGATAGAGAGAGAATGAAAGTCATTCCGACCACGGCAGGAGATAGAGAGAGAATGAAGGTCATTCCCTATGCCTCAGCCATAGGTTCTATAAAGTATGCCACGCTGTATACCAGACCTATTGTGTACCTTGCCATGAGTTTGGCAAAGGGGTACAATAGTGATCCAGGAGTAGATCACTGGACAGCGGTCAAAATTATCCTTAAAAGACTAAGGAGATATTTCTCGGTTATGGAGGTGATAAAGAGTTCGTCGTAAAGAGTTACGTCGATGCAAGCTTTGAAACCGATCTGGATGACTCTGTGTCTCAATCTGGATACATATTGAAACTGGGAGCAATTAGCTAGAGTAGCTCTGTCCAGAGCATTGTAGACATAGAAATTTGCAAAATACATACGGATCTGAATGTGGCAGACCCATTGTCTAAAATTCTCTAAAAAAAGCAAAACATGATCACACCTTAGTACTCTTTGGGTGTTAATCACATAGCGATGTGAACTAGATTATTGACTCTAGTAAACCCTTTGGGTGTTGATCACATGGCGATGTGAACTATGTGTGTTAATCACATAAAGATGTGAACTATTAGTGTTAAATCACATGGCGATGTGAACTAGATTATTGACTCTAGTGCAAGTGGGAGACTGAAGGAAATATGCCCTAGAGGCAATAATAAAGTTGTTATTTTATATTTCCTTATATCATGATAAATGTTTATTATTTATGCTAGAATTGTATTAACCGGAAACTTGATACATGTGTGGATACATAGACAAAACACAGTGTCCCTAGTAAGCCTCTACTAGACTAGCTCGTTAATCAAAGATGGTTAAGTTTCCTAACCATAGACATGTGTTGTCATTTGATGAACGGGATCACATCATTAGGAGAATGATGTGATGGACAAGACCCATCCGTAAGCTTAGCATAATGATCGTTAAGTTTTATTGCTATTGCTTTCTTCATGACTTATACATATTCCTTTGACTATGAGATTATGCAACTCCCAGATACCGGAGGAATACCTTGTGTGCTATCAAACGTCACAACGTAACTGAGTGATTATAAAGATGCTCTACAGGTATCTCCGAAGGTATTTGCTGGGTTGGCATAGATCGAGATTATGATTTGTCACTCCGAGTATCGGAGAGGTATCTCTGGGCCCTCTCGATAATGCACATCATAATAAGCATTGCAAGCAATGTAACTAATGAGTTAATTACGGGATGATGCATTCCGGAACAAGTAAAGAGACTTGCCGGTAACGAGATTGAGCTAGGTATGAAGATACCGACGATCGAATCTCGGGCAAGTAACACACCGATGACAAAGGGAATAACGTATGTTGTCACAACGGTTCGACTGATAAAGATCTTCGTAGAATATGTGGGAGCCAATATGAGCATCCAGGTTCCGCTATTGGTTATTGACCGGAGAAGTGTTTCAGTCATGTCTACATAGTTCTCGAACCCGTAGGGTCCGCACGCTTAACGTTCGATGACGATTTGTATTATATGAGTTATGTGATTTGGTGACCGAATGTTGTTCGGAGTCCCGGATGAGATCACGAACATGACAAGGAGTCTCGAAATGGTCGAGAGGTAAAGATTCATATATAGGACGATAGTATTCGGACACCGGAAGTGTTCTGGGGTTACCAGGTACGTATCGGGTCACCGGAAGGGGTTCCAGGCTACCCCCGGCAAACTATATGGGCCTTATGGGCCAAGAGGGCAAACACACCAGCCACAAAGGGGCTGGTGCGCCCCCATATATGGGCTGGCCAAATTGGAGAAGGAAAAGGGGAAGGAGGAAAGGAAAAAGGGAATAGGATTCCCCCTTCCCCCTCTTCCATCCTACTCCGAATAGGAATAGGAAAGGGGGGAGGCCGAATAGGGAGGTGCCCAAGTAGGATTCCTCCTACTTGGGGCGCCCCCTTGGCTGCCTCTCCTCCCCTCCAACCTATATATATGAGGGGGGCACCGCTAGAACAAACAACAAACATTGTTAGCCGTGTGCGGCGCCCCCCTCCATAGTTTACGCCTCTGGTCATATTCACGTAGTGCTTAGGCGAAGCCCTGTGCAGATCACTCCACCATCACCGTCACCATGCCATCGTGCTGACGGAACTCTCCCTCGACACTTTGCTGGATCAAGAGTTCGAGGGACGTCATCGAGCTGAACGTGTGCAGAACTCGGAGGTGCCGTACGTTCGGTGCTTGATCGGTCGGATTGAGAAGAAGTTCGACTACATCAATCGCGTTGTTAAACGCTTCCGCTTTCGGTCTACGAGGGTACGTGGACACTCTCTCCCCCTCTCGTTGCTATGCATCTCCTAGATAGATCTTGAAATTGCATGCTACGTTCCCCAACACTCTCCACATCATTCCTAGTCACTTCTTGACGTGTGTCAAAGTGAGATCTTTTGTTGCCTTTTGGATGTGAAGTGTTTTTTAAAAATATGACCCATAGGGGATAGATGACATCCGCAAGGTAGTAACCCATCGTGTAGTCTTGACCATTGACTATATAGTTGCAAGGATGAGCATCTCTTGTAATAAGCCTAGCAAACAGGGTTGATCTCGACAGGACATTCAGGTCATTGTGAGAGCCAGGCACTACAAAGAATGAATGCCATATTCATAGATCCTCCGATGCAACAGCCTCAAGAATGATCGTTGGATTGTTGCAATGTACTTTGTACTGACCTTTCCACCCTGTAGGACGATTCTTCCAGGTCGAGTGCATTCAATCAACTGATCCAAGCATCCCTAGCCATCCTCTTGTTTCACTCTGTGCCATAAGCCTCTCGGTGTCTTTCTAATTGGGTGCCCTCAAGTACCGCAGTCCACAACAACCACTGCTTTTGTGAACCTTCGAACGGCCTTCAAGATTGTGTCTTCTCCAATGCGTACATAGCCGTCAATTGCATCGGCCGAACACCCATATGCCAAAACTCGAACAACCGCAATGCACTTCATCATAGGGTTTGCACTTGCCTCTCCTATGCATTCCTTCTAAGCTTGAACCAATTGTAATACTTCTCAAAGGCTTTTGGAACGGTGAGAAAAAGACTTGTGTGCATACAAAAGCGTCTGTGAAGATACTTCTCCAGATAGGTTGGATTAGGACCAAAATAACCTCTCTTGATCTTGGCATGGCCCTCCATTCTATCACGGTTGAGTTGTATGTGGCCAAATTGTGATCCTCTCCTCAGCCGCCGAATATCATCATTGAAAATCATACCAAGAACAGTTTCGAAGTCATTGCCGTCTTCTTCCTCTTCGGATAACGATGAGTCCTCGAAGATTATCTCTCTCAGCCTCTTCATCTTCAATTCAACTAACTCGGCTTAATTCAATTGTACGAAACAAAACGAAAGAAAAAGAAATAAAAAAACTCACCTAAGCAAAACCGTCGAACACTTGCAAGGCGGTGGTGGTGCATCGGACGACCGGCGACGTTTAGGCCAAACTAGCGGGAACCGACGTGTGGGAAAAACCTGCAAGGGTGCGTAAGCACGGTCAGAGGCCGCCAACAAGGAAAAAGATCCAAGGGAAATCCGACGAATCGGTTGAGGCGACAGCGGCGGCGTTTCACCTCGATTCCGGCAACTGCCGGTGAAGGGCTCATACTGGGCAGAAGGGCGGCGAGGGCCAAGGGAGGCGGCGAGGTAGCGGCCGGGGTGGTTGCCGGTCGTCGGGAGGTGCACCAGCGACAAAGCAGTGGGGGTGGGGAGGTGGTAGAGAGGCCGCAAAGTTTACTCCGTGCAGTCGAGGCCGAGTGTTTTTAGGAGGCGGAGTAAATTTTTTACTCCACTATAAAATTTAGGAATTCAGCTAGGTGTAGGTTAGAGGAGTAAAATAAATTTTGTACTTCTCTATAGCCTTTTAGATATCGGCTAGAGATGCTCTTACACTTCTCAATTTACTCTGTTCCTATCTACGTAGCAAGTATTGCTACAAGCTAAATGCCACTTGTAAGCTAGTACCGGGTATACATCTTCACGATCCTCGGCAGGTCCCGTAAGCACACGATCTTCTTCACTGGAACGCCCTCTGTCGGATTGGGGTACAGGTACAAGAATCACACGACCTGGAGGCTGGGCTCGGCCGGCTTGTCGCCGGCCTCCTCCTCCAGCGACGCGAGCCACTGGAGCAGCGCCGCGTTGAACTGCTCCGGCGCCTCGTCGTGCGGGCAGTGGCCGGCCTGCAGGTTGACGACGGTGGAGTTGGCGTAGAACTCGTGGATCCTTGCCGCCTTGGACGGGCCGACCCACGGGTCCAGGTCCCCCCACAGCAGCAGCAGCGGGCACGTCAGCTTCCCCAGCAGCTTGTCCAGCGTGTACTGGCTCTGGTTCGCCACGAACCGCGACATGAGCCTGTAGTACACCTCGCCGGCGTTCGGGTCGGCCGTCGGCGCCGTGATCGAGCTGATCAGGTACTCGTCCACGTTGCTCGGATCTTTGTACACCTGGAGATATAATGAAACAATGAAGAGACGGTGAGTAAGAATGTCAGTAAGTATCTGTTTGCGCTAGTGGTTGTTGCATACGCTTTTGAGGACTTTCTCGACCCTGGCCGGCTGCTTGGCCTGCCAGAAGAGGAACCCGAGCACGACCCGCTGGAAGGCCTCCTTGAGCGGCTTCACGATGAGCCTCGTCAGCGCGCTCACCTCCTCCTCCGCCGCCGCCGCCTCTTCAGCCTTGGGCGGCGCGTTGGGGTCCGCGAACTGGCCGGCGGAGTTGAGCAGCACGACGCCCCGGACCAGCTCCGGCACCTCCGTCGCCGCGAACAGCGTCGTGAAGCCACCTAAGCTGAACGCGACCATGCGACATCCGTGTCAGTACGACGTTTGTTGAGAACATTGTGTGTTTCTGAACTCTGAAGAATGGTGTCGAGACTCAAGGTACCTGTTGCCGACGACGACGGATGGCGACTGGACGACCTCCCTGAGGAAGTCGGAGACCTGCTCCATCCAGATGGTGGCGTCGTACTGCACCAGCGCCTTCTCGCTCCAGCCGAAGCCCAGCAGGTCCACGGCGTACACCTTGTACTTCTTGGCCAGCTCCGGGATGTTGTACCTGACGATCGAGTTCACAGTGGTTCAGACAACACCAACCAATCAGTTCAACCAACAGGCACTTGTCACCCCGCATTCCCAATAAACGGTTTCCCGCCACACAGGCCACGGAGAGGGGATAAGGTGGTCGAGCTGGGCCGACGGCTGACCTCCAGTGGAACGCCGACGCGCCGAAGCCGTGGATGAGCACGATGGGCTGCCCGGACCCTTGCTCCACGTAGTGTATCTTGCGTCCCCTCCACGTCCAGAAGCTGTATCCGTCCGCCTTGAACGGCAGCCTCTCCAATGCTGCAAGCAAACGAGCATAACAGAAGGAACGAACATGAATTCTGATTGGCAGGATCTATCGATGTCTGGACTCTGAAGAAAGATTTGAGCCAAGGCTGACCTTGAGCAGCGGCGCCGTTGGAGGAGGTGAGCAGCGAGGAGCAGACGGAGAGCGCCACCCCCTTGGTGACGAGGTCCCTCCTCTGCATCATCAGAAACTTGTTGCCTCCTGCCAACAACCGAAGAAGCACAGAGTGATCACGAAGAGCCCAACCGAATCACCCACGCATGTTAGAGGAAAGTAGAGAGAAGTAAGTGCCAACCGTTGAGGCCGGTTCCGACGCCGCAGCGGCGGCCGGACGAGGACCGGAGGGCGGCGGCAGGTGCGGACGCGACGGACATCGGGGTAGAAGCCGCCGTACGTGGCCGAAGGAAGGGTCGTGGAGAAGAAGCAACCTCGGTTGGCCTGAAAAAAGAAGCTGGGTGATTCGTGGTGTCGGGGGAGAGAGTTTTACTTGTAGGTTTGCGCTGGTGTTGGTGTGTGGGTGGCGGCCAATCGGGCAGCCGTGGCAGCGCCCGGGCCAAAAGTTCGAAAGGGAGGGATTCATCGACGCGACGCGCTTAACTTCTTCGGCCGGGGCCGTCGGGTCGGCCGTGAAGCCCACGGCAAGGCTTGCGTCTTTCTTCACACCGTGATGGAATGAATATCTCGCCCTCTGATCAGTGTACGTGCAACCTGATCGCCACATCGAGTGTGGTAGCCCGGCTTTTTTTTTTTGAAACTTACTTCAACTTTATTTAAGTTTCCCAAGCTGGGATTTCATCTGTAGTATTGGCACCACGGCCTCACTGTTACATCCACATGTTCTCTCCACCATAAAGCCAAACCCCCACTCTTGCCATTGCAATTCACAGCTACGCCATGACTGAATCCTAGAATCCATTTCAATCTCTCCATCGCTCCTGCTGTTTTTTAGTTTTTTATAAAAAACCACCGCTGGGTTGTATGACCTAATCAAGTCCCGTAATTCGCCCATCGTCGGGTCCAACCCCAACCCTCCAGGCTAAGATGTTCATTGCTCCCGGCGGCCCTGCGTCCTAGCAGGGTCCGCCGATATACCTTCAAATTCGGTTACACATTCAAAAACTGAAGTTGTCTTCTGCCTTGTGTCACGGATGAAAGTATCATGCCCTTCCTGAGTATCTCCTCCCTCCTTTGGTTTCCACACTTGCCTTGGCCTCCTCTTTCTAGAATCAGGAGGGGCTTGGGAGTTGTCTCCCCTCCCCCATGGTCTGCATGGTTCTGCCTGGGTTTGCGAACATAATAGCCTCTTCTCCTTTCAGTAGGGTACACTACAAAAAAAGACACATCCGTGACATTTTGGGCCGAACGAAATTTTTTTCTGTCATACATATGACACTTCTATGACGATAATTGTGACAAAACTCGGTATCATCATAGATGTGGTGGGCTCCTACTTCTATGACAAAAAATCATGACAGAAAATGGGCTTTTCGTCCTGGGCGGGCCGGAGACGCAGCTGCATGACATTCTTTGGGCCGTCCATGACGGGAAAAACCGTGGTAGAAGCGAGGGGGAGGAAAATTTCGGGGAGTTCCCGGTTACGGTGGGAGGTCGGGGGCCGAGCGATGCGCGTTTCTCTCATACACGTACGCGCGTGTGTGCGAGGCGTTGGCTCTAACTGAACCCGAGCGAGGCGTTGGGCTCTAACTGAACCCGAGCGATTGCACTGCAGGCTACGCGTTACTGAACCCGAGCGATCGATCGATG
>NC_057811.1:378248414-378276411 GCF_018294505.1 Triticum aestivum
GTTTCGTCCGTTTTGCGGTACGCCACACCCGTCCCGATCAACAGGACCCCCGTTTCGACTGTAGGAGGTCCGTTTCCTCCGTTTTGCGGTATGCCACACTCCTCCCGATCAACAGGACCCCCGTTTCGACCGTAGGAGGTCCGTTTCCTCCGTTTTGCGGTACGCCACACCCCTCCCCATGAACACGACGCATTCCGTTGCCTCCCCATGAACACGACGCATTCCGTTGCCTCCCCATGAACACGACGACGACGTTGTTTCTCCGTTCCGACCCAGCCATGTACACGAGCCCTCGCCGTATGTATGCGTGAGTAGGCGTTCGAGACCCTGCCCGTATGTACGTACGTGGCCGTATTTTCTTTCTTGCACCCTGGCCGCTGTACGTACGTGTACATGCTACGTGCGCGCCTCTACTACGACACGTACGCGCCTCTACTACAACACGTGCGCCTCTACATCGACCAGTATATATGTACGTACACGTTCGCGACCAGAATGACAACGCTACGTACGCTTCGACCAGGTGGGTCCCGATTGTCAGGCACTTCCTTGCCTGCGAAAATGTAGCTGGTGGGTCCCAGCAGTTAGGGGGGCGAATCATTTTGGTTTTCTTTTTTGCCCGGACGCACTTCCTTGCGTGCGAAGATGTAGCTGGTGGGTCCCAGCAGTCAGGGGGCGAATCGTTTTTTTTGCCCGGACGCACTTCCTTGCGTGCGAAGGTGTAGCTGGTGGGTCCCAACAGTCAGGGGGGAAACGTTTTTTTCGCGAAATACGGTGGCCCGTCCGGTGGGTCCCTGCTGTCAGGTGGAGGAATCATTATTTTCCGCGTAATAAGGAGGCACTTCCTTGCTGCCGCCGTGGACCCGGCTGTCAGCCTCTCCACGTACAGTCCACGTCCGATGGAAGTCATTCCTTGACCACGTTGACCACGCCGCGTCGAGAGCACCAGGGCGGTGGACGACGGCGAGGCCTAGGGAGGGGACGACGCGGAGCCGGTGAAGACGCGGCAGTGGATGCCCACGCGGAGAGGAGTATGAGGGTTCACTCGTTCGGCTGCGGTGTGAGGCTGCCGTCGCCGCAGGGCCTGGCCAGCGGTGGGAATAGTAGGGGGCGGTGAGGCCTCCGCGGCAGCACAACCGGCCACGAGAGGCAGGAGCAGGCGGCACGACCGGCGCTGCTTTGGGCGGCTGGAGCAAGAAGACCAGAGGTTGAAGAAGCACTACGGCCGTTGGATGGACATCGTACGGTCAGTGGAGCTAGAATCGTTCATATTGACTAAGTTGACAAAGCCCTCCGTCCCCGTCAACTTAGTAGGCCCACAAGTTAGCCTCCCATCAAGGTGGGTCCCACCTAGCAGGGGGAGTATTCATTTTTTTGTGCGTAATAAGGAGGCACTTCCGGTGGGTCCGAGCTGACAGCGGGGGGAACTTTTTTTCGCGAAATATGGTGGCCCGTCCGGTGGGTCACAGCAGTCAAGGGGGAAACGTTTTTTCGCGAAATAAGGTGGCCCGTCCGGTGAGTCCCCGC
Organism: Triticum aestivum; assembly: GCF_018294505.1. Taxonomy (NCBI): domain Eukaryota; kingdom Viridiplantae; phylum Streptophyta; class Magnoliopsida; order Poales; family Poaceae; genus Triticum; species Triticum aestivum. Next base: position 378,249,942 of record NC_057811.1, read on the forward strand.
TGTCAGGTGGAGGAATAATTATTTTGCGCGTAATAAGGAGGCACTTCCTTGCGGCCGCCGTGGACCCAGCTGTCAGCCTCTCTACGTACAGTACTCTTCCGATGGAAGTCGGTCGTTGGCCACGTTGACCACGCCGCGCCGAGAGCACCAGGGCGGTGGACGATGGCGAGGCCTAGGAAGGGGACGACGCGGAGCCGGGGAAGACGCAGCAGTGGAAGCCCGCGCGGAGAGGAGTACGAGGATTCACTGCTTCGGCTGCGGTGTGAGGCTGCCTTCGCCGCAGAATAACAGGGGGTGTGGGTGAGTGGAGGGATGGCCTGGCCAGCGGTGGGAGTAGTATGGGGGCGGTGAGGCCTCTGCGGCAGCACAACCAGCTACGGGAGGCAGGAGCAGGCGGCACGACCGGCACTGCTTTGGGCGGCTGGACCAAGAAGACCAGAGGTTGAAGAAGCACTACGGCTGTTGGATGGACATCGTACGGTCACTGAAGCTAGAATCGTTTATATTGACTAAGTTGACAAAGCCCTTGGTACGCTCCAACTTAGTAGGCCCACAGGTTAGCCTCCGAAACGGTGCGCCCCAGATGTCAGGGGGAGGAATCATTTTTTGGGCGGCCGAAGCTAAGAATATCCGAGATTAAAGAAGAAGCACGACATCCGTTGGATAGACATCCAACGGCCACTGCTGCTAGAACCGTGTGTTGACTATAATAAGTTGACAAAGCCTTGCATACGCGTCAACTTATTTTTTTTAGGAGACGCCTCACTTAGTAGGCCCACAAGTGTGTGGCAGAGAACTTATAGCCCTTTTGCGTTTTGTAAGAATGTACATCCCATTTTTGAATTCTAATGGAATTTACAACAGCCCATTTACAGTTTGTTAAAAGTACATCCCATTTTCTAGCTAGGACAACGATTAATAATTTCAACCAACCGTTGAAGACAGAATTCAATAAAATTTCCCACATTTTGATGGGATCCGAAATATTTTTATCCCAAAATTTCTAGTCAGATTAAATATAAATTTGTATTACGTAAAAATCCAACGAAACATTGCGCGCGCAACAATGAAAATTTAAGATTTTCAAAATCCATAAATAATATTTTATAAACTAATTTCGTGTTTGGTGCATTTTTTGTAGTTACTGCCCAGTTTTTATAATTACATCCCATTTATTATTTTTTAAAGCCCATTTTCCTCTTAAGCCTAATGCATCCCTCCTAGGAAAGATTTGCAGCCCAGCGGGGCGGAGAATAACAAGTTGACCTTGCCTGGGTATTCCTCAAAAAGACGTATAGCTGGGTTAGCCATTTTCATCTTGAAAAAAATAGTATTTGGGATGGATATCTGGCCTGGGCTAGACGGGCCACAGCCCGCCCAGTTAATACCCTGCTCTCCTCTGAACAACAACGAAATTATCGCCAAGAAAAACTCTGCAGTGCTCACGCCTCAAAAACACAAATACTGCTCGAGCTGCTTGGTCCCAGCTGTCGGCCGCACCTTCTGCAATTCTCTCGTTTATATTGACTACATAGGTTGACAATGGTGTGGGACCGTGATGTCAGGAAACCAGGAGAAAGCAAAAAAAATATAGTTGTACATAATAAGGAGGCACTTGCGTACGTACGGCTATGGCCCTAGTGGGTCCCTAGTGTCATCCAGTCAAAATAAAGTCATCTCCTGAATCCTCATGTTCGTTGACGATGTTAACAATGCTCGGCGCCACGGCGAGCGCAACAACTCGAAGGACAACGGAGAGGGCCTCGCGGGCCCTACGGATGGTCTGATACAGCGCCCGCTGCTCATTCAGGAAGCCAGGATCATCGGACACCTATGAGCAGCTTCGAGAAACTGAGACGGAATGAAACGGTAAGGCCGCGCTTGGGAGCTCTGGTTTATTTCAAACCTGTATTAACATACAAGTGTAATTTACTCGTCATCGGAAACAACGCGTAAAATACATGCATAATGAAACCGAGGGCCCGAGGTCTGTAAGTAAAACCGGCGGGTTACGCGTGTAATTTGAGAGACCAGTGTATATTTTACGAGCACTGCTATATGGACGACATTACCAGACGATACATGCACGACGTGCGTATCATGCCATCCATGGGCAAGGCTGAAATAGCAGCTAACGGCTGGATTAGCAATCGTCCGAGTGTCGTTCAGCGTTTTTATCGTGTGTGAAGTACTTCCGATATTTTACTAGTCGAAATCGACCAACCAAGCGCCTTCGCCCGAGACCATCTGCTTTAATTTACAAGCGTCAGTTTTACAAGCGGTTTTGGTTGGAAAACGACGATCCAATCACGGCCTAATATCATGAGTTGGTCGGAAGATCATATGGTTTCACATCTAACCTACCCGACTTGTCGTATAGGCTATGAATGAAACATCAGACGATGAACTTCTTAAGCACGGAAACAACAGAAGAGGATGATCTTCTTAACAAGCAAATCACTAGCATTAGATCGACATGCAAAACAATATGAAGCATTATTCTCAGGAGGCACGGTCAACAGCTCGTGATGCCGCATGCCACAACATTCCAAGCTCAACTTTGCAAGCAAACACAAGGCCTGGCATTACATAGACAATACTCATAACAAACTCTTAACACAGGAATATCTCAGTAGAGTAACTATTTACTTCTAAACTGAACAGAGGAATAGGAAAAAACACTCGACGCTGCTCACAGCAAGGGCGTCCCACTCAAAAATATCAAATGCATGTCTTCTGGCTAACATCAATGAGCAAATTTTGACAAGGTTTTCCAATTCCAATATATTAAACTAACGTCTTCTTGCTAACATCAATGATTAAACTTTGACAAGCTTTTCCCATTCAAAATATGTAATGCCTATGATCGTGGAGTCCTGTCGTAGCTTCTTGTACTTGTTTGGGCACTTCTTGCCCAGGGCACTCCACGTGTTGTTAAATTGCCAATGGTCTCTACAGACTAGTCATGTCACCGGTGTCTAATAATACTCTGTAAAGCTTCTCGGTCATTCCTTCTGTAATGTAGCACAAACAGTGACTGCTTCTTTCTGCAAAGTGGAACGACCAACTGGACCCAGTAATGCAACAGTTTGCCTTGGACACATTGGCTCCTTTTGTGCAGTTCAACTAAAATCAAAGTCGGAATAAAACCGAGCTTTAATTTTGATATCCCTGTAAGCAACAATAGGTATAAGGGAAACAATTACTGAGAAATAATGGTTGATGACTTGTACTCCCAGAAGAAAAGCATCTACTGATCTACTTTATCTTAATGGGAAACAAAGCAGGAGAGTAGCAATTCTCCATCAGTGTGATTCATTCATATTGACTAAGACATTATCTTAACAATGCCTTGTTCAACATGTATAAAGAACGACAAAGCAGAAAAGTACCATTCCTAAAACAATGCAACTGATTCATTTTAACAGAGACATTATCTTAACAATACCTTGGTTAAACATGTAGAAAGAACTACAAAGCACGATAGTACCATTCCTAACAAGTGTTGCAGTTTTGAACTAAGATTCAGTAGTTAATTAATTCTGAGAGTGGCATTGCTTAATTTTACCAGCGGCATTAGATTAACGAAAAGCATAAACAGTTCCTGGGGAGAGTGGGCGCAACAACAGTATGTGCTTCCATCTACTTATAAAGGGGGTGATGGAGAGTTTGTTGTAACAAAGCAACAAGCATCATGTCTGGGTTGGTCCCATTTTTGTTCACTACTTAATGGGAAAAGACAGCAATACAATAGCTTCAATTCAACATTTATTTAAAACAGTACCAATACAAGTAGCACAACATCTCAAAGCACACTGCACAACCATGTGGATGAAGGCCTGTACTGACCTTTCATGAGACGGACAAGATAAAATACGAATCTGCCAACACGAATAGGAAATCCAATCTCGTTTTGTGCAGTTGCAATGAAATCAAGCAAAGTATTTCGCGTAGTGAAGAAAAATGTCGCAATAGCAACAAGTTGAATAGATATCCCTGTTTAAACAGAGGCAAAAAAGGAATCAATTACTGGCTAATAATGGAGGATGAAACATGCGGCCACAAAAATAGTAATCCCGCCAATCCCTAACAAGTGTTGCAGTTTTGAAATAAGATTCAATAGTTAATCCTGAGAGTGGCATCAATTACTGGCTTATAAAGGGGGTGATGCTGAATTTGTTGTAACAAAGCAACAAGCATCATGTCTGGGTTGGTCCCATTTTTGTTCACTACTTAATGGGAAAATACAACAATACAATAGCTTCAATTCAACATTTATTTAAAACAGTACCAAAACAAGTAGCACAACATCTCAAAGCACACTGCACATCATGTGGTTGAGACCAAGATTTGAAACAACTCGTCACGAAGACTGGAAACAAATCTCGATCTCCTTTTGTGCAGTTCCACCAAAATTAAGCAAAGTCACCGGTGTGACATTCAAGTTGAACTGCACAAAACACTCTTAAAACATAAGTGTTTCGAGTAGCGAAGCAAAATGTCGCAATAGCAACAAGTTGAATCGATAGCCCTGTTTTAACAGAGGCAAAAAAGGAAACAATTACTTGCCGATAAAGGAGGATGAAACAAACGGTGACAGAAAGAAGCATCTAACTTATCTTGGATGGAAAACAAAGTAGGACAGTAGCATTTCTAAAACGGTTGCATTGATTCATATTAACAGAGACATTCTCTTGAAACAACATTCGTTAAAAAATGTAATTTACTTTTAACAGTGGCATTGCTTCAATTTTCCGGCGGCATTCTTAGATTAACAACAGCAAAATAGCTGTGTGGGACATGCCAGCACCATGTGCGTCCACACGTATAAATGGGTGATGCAGAGTATGTAGCCAAGCAGCATATATGCACTGGTCCCATATTTGTTCTCTTTGAACCTTCTTCCTATGTGAGGGCAGCAAATCTAGTCCTGCACAAACTACCCGACCCCCCAGTTTCTTTCCCTTTTCAACAAAGAGATCGGTTCCTTACAGATGTGTGTACTGGGTTACCCCATTTTTCCCTTTTCGACCTACAAAGCGGCTGGATAGCCAGTCTATACTACTTTCCGCCCCTCCTTTCCTCATTGAACCACGTTCTAAATTCTTGCTCCAGCCCACCGCACCCTTCTTTCCTCTTTGAACCAAGACCTAGATTCGACTACAGATCGAAAAAGATCCACATGCAGCTAGAGCAACGACGGTTTCAAAGAAACTTATACCTTAGGGTCGTCGGGATGTGGCAAGGCGTGCGGCGGGAGGCCGGATCTGCCCACACTACGTACGGCAGCGAGGAAGAAGGGGTCGGTGGCCCTCCCGCATAGGCGCTGGGTGAAAGAGAACAGCGCAGCCGGCAGTGGATTGCCTCCCTCGCCGAAGGCGATAGAGTGAACGCTGCACCTCCTCCCCTTCCCGGTGCGACGGGATACAGACGCCTCCTTCACCAGCTGTGAGGGGGGAGAGAGAGACAAGAGGCCAACGCAGTCTTGTTTAGATCTGGTGAAGAGAGGGTGAGAGACTGTGAATATAGCAAACCCTAGCAAATGAACGATGAGCCTCCAGCGTGTAACATATATGGAGAGGGTGAGAGAGCGAGACGCGAGAAACTCTATCAAACAAGAGGCTATAATGGAGTAAAAAAATCTCTCCATAGCAGTGGTTTTAAATAGAATACGCGCGTTTCCGGAAAAAAGAAACGAAAACTGGCGGACAATTTTTTAAGGGTCTGTCTAGGACACATCTAGATGTGACATAGTTATGTCACATCTAAGTTGATGTCCACTTTGTTTGTGGTCTATTTTTTTCCTAGTTTTTTTTGTTTCTTGTTGCTACATTATATACTTGTGGGAGCTTAGATGTGATATCCTTAAGTAACATCTAGATGTGAATTAGACAAACTGATTTTCTAACGTACCAAGAAAGAAAACTCGATCAAAAACACGCCCCCGCTTCCAGGTCGCGAGAGTCGTCGCGCACACACACATAGACATAGACATGCATATCCGTGTTTACGTAAAATTCCATCTCCATCTCCATCTCCAATCATATTTGTCCAACTGGCACATTATTTACGTTGTTAATTATATAGCCGCAATATTAACGTACATCATCTCTTGTTTGCGCACGTCCGGACCGCTGCCACGGCCGGTCCTGACCAACCCGAACCCTCTTCATCACCCGCGCGTGCTTCCCGCCCGAAACGGTCAGTGTCGCATTCATGCCCAGCCAGAGCGGACGTGACCTCTCACTGGCGCCGGCATTGAAGCGGCGCGCCGGCCGAGAGAGCGTCGCCCGCGCCGCTTCTGGGTGCACGCGGCTGCTCCGCTTTCAAAGGTCGCAATAGCCGGCTACAACATGCATGTAAAAAGTTCTTGGGAGTCCGTGCTACAGCTAGCTGTCCTCCCCCAACTCGTCAATTTCTTCCAGTAGTGCTAGTACTCCATGGCGCGATCCGTCGACAAGCAGGCAGGAAAGTTATCGTATACTCGGTTTGCGGTGAGTGGCATGCCGAGCGACCGTGTGGGGTCGAGCCGTGGAGGAGGGTGAGACACGAACACGACAGACGTGATTTAAACGTTGGTTTTGCTCGATGGCGCGATCGAACGAAACGAAACGTTGGTTTCTCCCCGTTTCCATTTTTTCTCCGGAAAAACGGAAACTTCCACTCCATTTTCATTCCTATTCCAAGGTTGCCCCGTTACAACATTCCATCAAATACAAAGGAAAACTAACACGCATGCTGATGCATCTCAATGATTCACAGATCATAGCCAATATTTACTTCACAACTAAAGAAAAAAGTTGTGAGAGCGTGTACGAAAGAAAAACTACTGATGGGGTCACTACGACTTAAACCCTAAACCCTAAACATGATTTAATTTCCTGGCCAGGTAGAACCTGTCGAAGGAAAGACGGTTGGCACCCTTGGATCATATGATGCTTTTGTGCAGTTCCACTAAAATCGACCTGAGCATCCCTGATGGCAAAGATATTGAAGAAGTGTGATTAGAATAATAGTACTGGCACTAGTTCATGAGACATAAACTCATCACAAGTAGAAGCCGCTAGAAGTAGAGAAAGATCGACATGGAGATGGAGCTACGGCAGTGGAGCAAGCTGGCTCCAAAAGGAAGATGGACTACCTGGGACGTCGGGCTGTAGCTAGAAGGGCGGTTGGGACGCGGCATCGGCCCATACCGCGGTGACCCCCGATCGGGACGCACCGACTGTGGGTTTTCTCCCTCGCCGATGTCGACCGCGTCTACGCAGAACATTGTTCCCTTCCCCCAGCTGCGGGATCAGGCCCGTCGTTCTATGCTTGTGAAGAGAGCAACCTAAGCAAGCAGGCTTGTAGCTTAGGCTCCTGCTAGTGTATATATAGTGGTTTCCTTTTTCTCTCCATATCAACCATTCTATATTGCGTACGTGTCATTCAAGAGTGAAATGATGGTTGCTTCTTCCGACTAACTTACTGTGTGATTTGACTGCTCCTTAGTGGCCCCTACACGTACTCCCCCTACGTGTATGCAACAGTCACACGTACACATGGACGCAAAAACGCACGCGACGCCCTAATGCATGCATGTCCGAGCACACGACGGAACACACACGGTCACGCTCAAGTGCTCAACCTACACGTGCATGCACACACATACTAAATCAGGGTGAGCTAGTGACCGTATAAACACCAGAAAATATATATCTTGAGCGCAATGAGCGTATTATGAAGTCCACTGACCGTATTTTTACAAATATACAATGACAGACAGTGTATTTATCTCATTTGAAATTAAGCCATATTAACCGGAGAGGAGGCAGTATGGACTAGCATTACTTTGCTGTGTCCCGTCAACTTGCCGAACGAGGAGAAGGTTGCAGGACGGGAGAACCTTGCGCGCGGTGGCTCGCAGGACAAGGAGAAACTTTTGACTAATGCAAGCTCTACCTCGCTCAGGCGGTGGACGTGCAACAGTTAATTCGGTGTCAGATTGCCAGAAGCATACACTATACTACTAGTGCTATTATTGTTCGACTTCCCGAATAGGCGAACAGCCAAGCGCAAAGTTTACTAGTACTACTACTATAGTCTATAAGGGTATGTACTATACTAGTACTAGGAACCGGATGGAGGAGCGTCCGCACTCTTATTATAATTTTAAAATGTGATAAAGCAATCTTCAACACATTTGGTTCTCTTCGAGGGTTCTCGCATGTGATAATGGAAGTTGATTGCATGGAACACTCGCCACAATTCTCGCTTAATTCTGGCTCATATCCTGTTACAAATAGTAGCGCTCGGTAATATTTCCTCTTTTTTTGTTATTCAGCATGTAAACAGGTCAGCAAACCTTGCGGCGCATCTTCGTGCGAACCGTGCTTGCTGCACTTTGAATGTGGCCGAGAGCTGGCTTGATGACACACCTCGCTTCCTACTTCTTTTTTTGCGGGGTACCTCGCTTCCTAGTGACCAGTGTCTTGGCTGATCGTCCTAAGAATGCTTATATATGAATAAAGCTCTCTCATTTACCCGCAAAAAAGATTAAGCCATATTAACCGGAAAGGAGGGAGTATGGACTAGCACTACTTTTTGGTGTGTCCCGTCAACTCGCAGAACAAGGAGAAGCTTGCAGGACAAGGTGAAGCTCGCTTACGCCTTTTGACTAATGCAACCTACCCTCGGTGGACATGCATCAGTCCATCCGGTGTCAGATTGTCAGAGGCATACACTGTAGTACCCAACATGCGGAGTACCATCATTGTTCGACTTCACGAAGAGGCGAAGAGCCAAGCGTAGTAGTACGAGTAGTACTACTACTAGAACCGCATGGTGGAGCGTCTGTACTCTTATTTTTTTATCTCTGATAAAGTACACGTTTATTCCGGAGAAGGGCGGAAAACGGCGACCCAACATGTAATGAATGATATCGATCAACCAACCATGCTCGAATATATCTTGGCCTCTGTGCGAGCCCGTCTGTGTGTTCTCGCTCCTCGTCTCTCTCAAGGAACGGCGGGTTGGCTCTTTGCCGTCAATTGAGATCGCTTTGCTCACACTCCTGTCCCACATGTCAGTGATATGCCAAGAGGAGGTGCGTTGACCGACTGGCCATACGCGTACTTGGTTTTGCACCTTCATACTACTCCTCCCTCCGTCACAGTTTACAGGGCGCGCTTCATTATGATGCATTTCTCTCAATGCATTTCCACCACCAAAGAGACTTTAGACGTGTTTGGTTTAATGCTCAATTAATTAGGGCATGGTAACCGCAATCAAGTCCACAATTTTCTCTCCATGTACTTTACTACTACGGAGTGGAGTAAGTGCATGCATGTGTGTGCCCGGGGTGGAAGCACTGCATGCATGTGTGTACGCATTATTCCCTCTAGTAATAGACGCCGTGCTATAACTACCAATGCTATTTTTCAGGCCGATCGCTAGTCGCCTTGGTCCCACAGATTTTTTTTCTTTTTTCTGAAGCGCGTTGTATAAACAGTGACGGATGGAGTAGTATGAGCGGATTCAAAGAAGAGCGTATTGATGGTTGCTTCTTCAGAGAAACTTATAGTGGGAAAGGTGGGGCTTATGATTTGACTGCTCATTACTCACTATTAATGCGGCGCAACGACCGGGCTGAGCCTCCCATGCGGTTGTGCACTACCCCCTCGGTTCTTAAATATACTCCGGAGTATTTGTCTTTCTAGAGATTTCAACAAGTGACTACTCAAATATTTGTCTTTTTAGAGATTTCAAATGGACTGGCACATACGGATGTATATAGACATATTTTAGAGTGTAGATTCACTCATTTTGCTCCGTATGTAGTCACTTGTTGAAATCTCTAGAAAGACGAATAGAATATTTAGGAACGGAGGGAGTACACATACGAAGCAAAATGAGTGAATCTACACTCTAAAATATGCCCGTTTGAAATTTGTAAAAAGACAAATATTTAGGAACGAAGGAGTATAATTTTGTGCATGGCACATGGACCCGGATGATGAAGAGGCTTCTGGCAATGCTATCAAGCTTCCATCATTTGTTTACATAATTGACGTACTATACAAATAATTTTCCAGCGACATGAAATTGTACAATGGTGTGAGCTTTCAGCTTTTGTTTCGCGTGTCTTGCCATCGATGCTCTTTCGGAAACAATAAAAAACTAACTTCCTTGCTAATGCATGTCAATTATTAGTAGATCAGAGCTAATAATTACATCACAACTGAAGACAGAGTTGTGAGAAGGTGTTAAATTAAAATTGATCCATGCTTTCATTGGCAGCAACGTCCCCCCCAGCTCTGTCTAAATCAACAAGGCATGTTGGGAAAAAAGTAGCTGTCTGGAGCATGCAACATTCCGATCATTTTGTGCAGTTCCACTAAAATAGAGCTGAGCATCCCTGTTCCAAAGATATTAAGTGTGATTACGATAATAGAGGACTGCTGATGAAACAATAAACACACAAATAGAAGCCGGTCACCTTTGCAGTCTCTCTTAAGACTAACTAGTTGGAGAAGATTAGGCTCGGAGTTGGATGAGGAGGATAGAGCAAAACCAATCTCCCTTTGTGCAGTCGCACTGAAATGTAGAGACGTTGCCCGTGTGACATTTTAGTACAACTGCACAAAACACTCTTAAGAAAAAAGTGATTTGTGTAGTTCACCAAAAGGTCGCAATAGCAACGAGTAGAAAGGAAATAATTACTGGCCAATAACAGTTGATGACACATGCGACGACAAAAAAGAAGCATATTCCTTGTCCTAAGGGAAGATAACAACACGGTTGTGTTTGTCTAAAACGGTGTGAGGACGAGAATGCAATATGGAAAGTACGCCGGACGAGCTACGTTTTGGGCAAAGAACTATGGAAGATCCACATGCAGCGACGTGGGAAGACGGGCAGTGGAGCAAGGCCGGAGGGGATACCTGGAGGTCGTCGGGATGTAACTAGGTGAGCGGCGGCGGGCGGAATCTGCGAGCAGGTGACGTAGGCCCTGCCGCACCGGAGCTTGGTCAGAGAGAACGGCGTGTACCGCAGATCGGGACGTGCTGCCTCGGCGTCGTCAAACGGAGAAACGATGCACTTCCTCCCTTTCCCCCGGCGGACGGGATGCGGCCGGATCAGTGACCAACGGTGAGAGAGAGAGAGGCCACCGCACTCCCTTTCCCCCGGCGCACGGGATGCGGCCGGATCAGTGACCAACGGTGAGAGAGAGAGAGAGGCCACCGCAGCCTTGTGTGAGATACTCTGAAGAGCGACAAACCAGGCAGGCAGGCTCCATTGTATATAGTGAGCGGACTACCTTTTTCTCCATAAAAATCGTTTTATATTCTGTGTACATGCCATTGAGCGCTATAACTTTATTTAAAAATAACGCGGCAACGCGTCAAGTCGAACTTTGTTTCGTGCACGCGTGGTACATGACCTCCCTAGGTAAACAACCGCTACAGGCGTTCAAATTAGCACGTGGGCTGCCATTTCATAAAGAAATGAGCTCCACCGTGTACCCGCGCGGGTGTGGCTGGGCACGAAGCGTGAGTACGTGCACGGTGCACCTATTCTCTTCTTGTATACGTACACCACCTACGTGGGGTTGTGTGAGAGAGATACAAACCTAGAGAGATATAGTGTGTGGGTTCTTGAGAGTTTTTTGGGGGGGGGGGTCAATCAAAAAATGTAACATATGCAATGTGTGTGAAATAGAGTCCTGGATATAACATATATATAGAGGGGGTGATCCACGAGAAGATAGTGGAGGTATCATCGGCTTGAGGTGTCCATAGAATCGAAGAGAGGGATGATGTGTGTGTGTGTGTGTGTGCGTGCGCGATCGATAAAGAGTGCCATCGAATTTGTGTGTGCCCACGTCAAAGATATAGAGTGGCTGGCCTACTGGAACGTGAGATGGGACATGTGCAGTTTATCTCTGTGGCATGGATACCTACCTGCAGCGCTCTACTATCGGTGTGTGGTGGGGGAAGAGGGAGGCCCAATTAACTATAGAGGTACAATGGCTGGTATATGTGTGGAGGAGGAGAGAGACCTACCTCATGTATTAAGGAGATCGATCTGCCTCATGTATTAAGGGAGATCGATCGGCATCCATGCATATGTGCAGGAGAGGAATAAGGTTGGGAGAGAGACAGAGCTAGAGTGTTGGAGGGGGTGGTAGTGGAGTTGCTTCTAACAAATGGTGGGATAGGCTTGCTAGACAAATGGAGGGCACGCCTGCAATATCAATAAGAGAGGAGATGGCTGCTTGTTGTCTGTGCACGTGCGTGTGAGAGACAGGTCAGGTGGCATGCACGAATGATGAGGGGGGACGATGTGGCTGTGGTAAGCAGACGTAACTACATAGGAAGATCAATCGCCCTTTGTTAGAGAAAGGAGAGACATAACTTGTGAGGTACGTCGATCGATGGGGGGGCTGTTAAAGTCGATCTAGGTATATGTTGGGAGATCGATCGGTATACATGCATGTGTGTGTTAGAAGCAAATGAGGCACGAGGAGAAGGATAGAGAGAGAGAGGGATGCATGTAGGAGGTGGTACGAGAGGCATACTATATCGAGGGGGAGGAGTGTGCGAGTACGAGAACAATGAAAAGAGTGGTGGGAGTGAGGCATGGATGGTGACAAGAGAAGAGGGGAAGCTTGTGTTTGTGCTAGGCACACCTGGCTAGAGAGGCATATCGATCGATGTGTGCCGTAAAGAAGGAGCTGGGGGGCCTACACACACCGTGGGTGAACGACCTAAAGTGAAAAGACGAATTTGCGCGACGGAGCTAGAGAATGCTGAGGGAGGGTGAGAGGGATGCGGGCGTGTGCATGCACAAGAGAAAGTTAGCGCTAGCTACAAAGATAAGAGGGTTGTGTGGGTGTAAAAGACGAATAGAGATCATATATACTTCATTATAAAAAGCGAATTCGGATATTTGAAGAATTTATCATCGTGTTTCAAACCGACGCATGTGTGAATATATATAATGGTGATACACATGGTGTGGTTATGAACATCTTATACTACATTTAATATATTTTTATCTCTACTCTTATAAAAAAATGGAGTTGTTGATGATGGTGTGCCTGCCATCCTGCATTATAGGCTGTCCGATTTATATCTGGCGGATAGCAAGGAAACTATGATGGTTGAAGTTGGCAACAATCATGATTGTAGATTCTTATTGAAATAGAGAAACGAATTCAAATTTAGTTCGAATTGCAGCGGTAGTATAGACATTTGGAATGCACTAAAAATGTTGGTATGAGTAGGTTACATGCATTATACAGCAAGCGAAAAAATTTAATCAGACATAACATGGATTCATACTCCCTCCTTCCATCTATATAGGGCGTAATGAGATTTTTAAGACCGCCTTTGACTATTGACAAGATTAATAGTATATGACATGCACAATGTGAAAATTATATCATTGAAAGAACCTTTCACAGACGAATTTAACGGTGTGCTTTGTGTAAGTTGCATGTCATATATCATTGCTCTAATATTTGGTCAAAGTTAGCATCGAAAACGCATTAGGCCCTATATAGATGGAAGGAGGGACTAGCTTTGAATAGCATTTGTATAGTAAAACAGGGCAAGACTCTCTCTTTGTGTGGTGTGAATAGTTTTATTTTTTTCGTTTTCTTTTTGGTTGAGGGAAGTGCGAATTGATTTGGTACGTACAAGTACAATATTACTACACGTTAGGCTTGTCCCTAAAATTCAACCCGTGTCTTGTTATATCCCGAAAATTCAGATATCGTGCTCCCAAAACTGGCGCCTTCACAACCCGTGCCTTGCTATCCCAAAATTACAACGCGCGCGAAAACTCCCTCCAGCTGCCAAATCCCGACACGCGAAATCCCCCTTCTAACCCTGAGCCGAAAGGGCCGCTAGCTCAAATCAGTGGGGGGTACTTTTGTAACACACCCTACATTTTGGACAAGCGCGTCCCTAAGTCATGTTTCACCCCCTCCCATCGCCCCCTTTTCGCCATTCGAAATCCCAGGCCGCCATAACCTCTCCGCTCCAGCCACGAAACCCCACCCTCCTCCGTCCGCCACGTCACCGCTGCCCAGCCGGAGCCTCTTCCCCGACGATGTCGTCCACCGCAACAGCTCGACGTCCCTCGTCCACCTCCCCGGATGAGGATCCGTCATCCATCTCCCCGTCCCGCCGGTTCAGCCGCCCCGTCCTCCACCTCCAAGGAGCCGCTCCGACGATCGCCTCGTCTATCGCGGCTGCTCCATCCCCACAGCGCCGCCTTAACCTGCTCCACCGGAACCGCAGCATCCTCACCGACTCCTCGGACGAAGCCGAGGCCTACTCGGCGCCACCAAAGAGGTTGTACACTCATCGCATCGCACCTTCTCCTTAACTCGACCTCCAGGCACCGACGGTGCTCCATCCCGCACCCCCATGGAGCGGCTACCTTGAAGCCGGCGCCGCGGGCGACATCTCCACGGTGGCTCTCCCCCAGTGCGAGGCCCCTTCGGCGGCGGCGTCCATACCAGCCGGATCTGCTGCTGCTGCTCCGGCTCTCGCTCGCTCGCTCGCGCTGCTGCTGCTTCTCCGGCTCTCGCTCGATCGCTCGCTCACCCAGCTGCTGCTGCTGCTCTTCCCCTCGCTCATGCTGCTGCTCTGCTCCGATTAAGCCACACTTCAGTCGACTGAATCGACTTTTGGGTCAGTCGATTTTCAGGGGTTGGGGGGGCTCGCCGGAGTTAAGGAAGAACCACCCGCAGCGGGGACGGGGGCTCGCCGGAGAGGTACCCCACTATCTATCTTAGGGTTCAGGGTGGGGGCGGGGGGCCTAGAGGGCTGGCCGAGGCGGCGGTGGCGAGTTGTTTCGGGGCGGCGCTGGGGCCGGCGGTTCAGCCGGTGGTGGCTGGCGGCTCAGGGGGTGCAGGTTGAAGATGAACTGCAGGCCCTCCCTAAACTACATGTCAAGTGCCTCTCTGCTACCATTGCGTTCAGTTTCGACAGTAGCATTCAGATTCCACAGTAAATTTCAGTTTCGACAGTTAAGTTCAGAGTCAACAGTTTTTACCTCATCTGTTGTAGTCAGGTGGTTTTTGGTGATGTTAATTTTACATCCATTTTACATCATCTATTGGAGATGCTATTAGAATCCCACTTGAGATTGACGATGTCTGTCTTATGCTGCTTCAGCCTTGACGTCTTACGGCTCACCGGAGCTGCTCCAACGACAGAACGATCCATGAGCAGTGCCCTGGACGCCGTCTACAGATTCCTCAGATCTTCCTCCACACCTCCGACAGCCACCTCTGCCTCAACTACTTCAGCGACCAACCCAATGATGCTGAGGTCATCACGGCTACGGCAAAGAGGTTGTACACTTGTTGCATCACTTATTACTATACATTCACGTCGATCCATTAGGGATATTTTGGTTCAACGGAAAAATGTCGATCCACTGGTTGTTACCATCACTCTAAATTTCTGCATGCTCTCCTTACATAATCTCACCATATTTTTTTCGTATGCATGTCAGATAGTGTACATAGTCATGCTGAACATGTAGAGAAAAAGAGAAGAGTTTTGCGCGGCAATACAATGTCATGCAGACATCGCTCCATGGTGGGTTCAATGGCAAACCCTCCCCACCCCTCTCCAGATTGTAATCCAGAGGAAGATATCTGTTCTGAGGCAGATTCAGACGCCGCTGACCACTCCTATTTACCCCCCAAGGTGTTTGCACTACTTTGGCATGATGATGTTAGTCATATCATGCATATGTTGCATTGCAATGCCTACTTTTGACATCATATATGTCATCTGCTTAGTTTAGACATGTTCTGTAATGCCACCTGTTTAGTTTCTATATCATATATGGGAATTATGCAGTCTCATGTCTTTTAGCCAGCCATAATATATGTGAAATGTGCAATGCCATCCTGTTTAACCAGGCATCATATATTTGAATGATATCTTGCCCATCATTTTCTTCATTACATTTCCATTTGTCGACAATGTTTGTACATTAAACTACTCTTCCTGTGAATCAGCCATTTTGGGTGGGAGATGGAAAAATCTGGAGTGAAAACAAGGCCTTCGGAGCAGACAGTGCTACCTGTCGAAGCAGATCTCTTGTTGGGTCCCGATAGCTCCCCAGAGATGGATTCAGAGACAGATGACTAGTCCTATTCCCCCACTAAGGTGTATGCTCTAACTTGGCACGGTTATACTGCTCATATCATGCATACGGTGTCTTGCATTGCATAGTTTAGACATCATATACACAATATTCAACACCATGTTCTTAGTTCAGACATCATATCGAATGCCCTCTATTAAGAATATAAATCACATATGTGAATTAAATGATGTGATCCTGATTACTTAGATAACATGTAGGTGAATTATGTCATGCGATCCTGTTTAGTTATTCATCATATCTTTGAATTATGTTATGCTATGCTATCCAGTTTAGATAGACATCATATATGGGAAATTATGTCATGCTATCCATTTTAGTTAAACAATATACATGTCAACTATTTCATGCCCTCTTTTTTCCACACTGTCTATTGCATCTGTCTCTCATACAATGTATGTACATTCAACTATGTTTCCTGTTTATCAGCCATTTGAATTGGAGCGGGTGATGCCAGTATCTAGCGGACTAAAAACACGGTCTTCAAATAAAACAGTGCTACCTCTTGGTGGAGATAGCACCCCGGTTGTACATGCACAAGAACCAGCCCTACCACACATAACCCAAACTCTCGCAGATTGTACCCCTACTGCGATGGACAGAGAACCAGCTTCACCCAATCTAACCCCAACCCCAGCCGATAGTAACCCAGTTCCCGTTGACACAGCACCATCTCCACCACAGAGCTCCCAAACAAGAGCAGTTAGTAAGGCAGCTCCAGTGCCCAAAGGGCCAATACTATCACGGCGAACCCCAACTCCACCAGTTAGTACGCCTATTCCTGTGGAGGAAGCACAACCAGCTAGTCGTAGTTTAGCATCTATCGCATTTGATGTTGTTAAATCGTATGTGCGTATCTTCCCATCTTGGAAATGTTATACTGAAGATGAAGGAAAATGCCAGTTGCAGGTGTTTGTCTAGGAGTTATGTGTAAGTAATGTTATTCATGGCAATTACTTTGCTTTGTCCCATACATCCTACCTCCATGATGGTTATAATACAACAAATTTTCCCATTTTTCTCTATAGAGAAGGACCGATTTGGAAACTCAGGATGAGGTAACCTGTGATAATACCTCTGCTATCTTCAAGAATGCTTGGTGGCAGTATCGGAATTACCTGAAGAAAACGTACTTCACCGGCAAAGAAACTCATCAAATTCCCTTACGTTCTCCTGAGACACATTTACTGGACGATGACTGGGAACGCCTTGTTCTGTACTGGTCCCGAACCAAGAATGTGGTAAGGTCTATGAGCTCATTTTCTATTTTTAAGTATTATATTCTTGCGTCTTACTGTACTCTGTTCATGTAGAACAAGTGCCTAAACCTGAAGAACAACTGTTCTAATTTAAGATTCCATTGCTATCATAGTTCAAAAAAGCGCTAGGCGTTAATTGTGTGTTTTGCCACCGCCTTGCGCTTTACTGACCAAAGCGCATGCTTATGCACAGTTATGCACAGATTATGCGTAGTTATGCGCAATGCGTTTTGCCAACGCCTAGAGCCTAGGAGCGCTTAAGCGCTCGCTTAGGCGCGCCTTTTTTTAACTATGATTGCTTTGCTCTTGTATCACTGTATTTACTCATACAAACTTATTTTTAAATTGAAGGATCCAATCGAAACTCCAATGGCACAGCAGGTATGTTCACGCATGTTTCTTTAACAGGTTTGCTCTTATCAATAGCTCTGTCGATTTCAATTTCAATTGTGTATACAGTTGACTTTCATATCATGCACATTACTAGCATCACAACGGAGCCAATAGTGTTGTTGTACATGTAGACCCGTGGTGCCCATCTGAAATCTTGTTGTGCCGTGTAGTTTCCCACGCTTTGTATTCTTTCACTGCTGCTTTGTCTTGAACTGATATGATTTGAACCGTGTCTCTATTTTGATTTGGCAAGACAATGCAGTGACCATAGGACATAGATATATGTTTGTTTGATGCTTTTATTATGTACTAGTACTTGGCAATAGAAGACTTGGTAGTTTAATCCTGTCCACCTTACTAATGAACTGGTTTACCGAAATGAGTTTCATATACTAGTACATGCTAAACTTGTTATGTGTCTGCTTGTTTCTTCTTTTAGAATGCTGACAGAATATTGGGGAAGAGTGCCTTATTAAGCAATGGTAAGGGAAGTAATGCAGATAAGGTTCAGGATAGTGACACAACGTTGTTGGTCTCCAACAAAGCTGATAAAACAGCTAAGGAAGACTATCTTGAAGACAGCGAGACAACCCCAAAGTCCTGTCTTGGTTTAGTGTTCGAGTTACTGGCCAGTACCGCTTGCACAAGCTATTCAAACTCACTGCATGAATTAGTTCGGTTTCTTGAGTCTCAACTACAAGCTGAAAGACATCGATCAGCTGTGCTGCGACAAGAAGCGGAAGGACTGCGGAAGTCCCTGGAGCATTCAGATGCATACTTTCTGGTGCAACAACAAGCGTTGGAGGATTTTAGCGCCAAACAGGACAAAGCTAATCAGCTTGCTAAGCTTATTGCCAGCATGGTGGATACCCAGGATAAGTTTCTTGAGCTCTTCTGAAGTTGTTTCAGTTATGCTCTTGTTTTGTTGCCGCGTTTATTTGCACTGGTGGCCAATTTTGACGGCCAGTGTATGTAATGTGCTGCTTTGTTCCCTATATTTGCACTGGTGGCGAACTTTGATGCCCAGTGGATGTAATATGTGTAATAGCGGTAATAGGCTAGCGTTAATTGCTTGCTTATTTATTTCCTTATTGTCTTGTTTAGTTGTTTTCTTGTAGTCACTGCAGTTCTTTTCTGTTTTTTCTAGTGGCCACAATAGCCTATTTTTGGTAATTAGGCCAAAATAATCATGGCAACACACGGACTGTTGTAACCATGGGCCTCCTGTAGGCCGTATGATCCATGGGCCTTCGTCCGGCCGTAGGATCCATCGGCCTTCTATACGGGCCTTAGGGTCCATGGGCCTTCTACGGGCCGTAGGGTCCATGGGCCTTCTACGGGCCGTATGATCCATGGGCCTTCTACGGGCCGTACTATCCATGGGCCTCATACGGGCCGTAGGATCCATGGGCCTTCTACGGGGCGTATCATCATTTCGCCAATCATGGGCCGTACTATTCGTGGACCATAACGGGCCGTTAATAGGCCGTATTTGATAACTCTATGAAAACAGCCCAACGGGTTTTTTTACATGAAAACGGCCCAACGTATTAACGGTCCGCAAACGGGCCGACTGTAACGACGGGCTGAATTTGGCCCACAAGCAGAAAATGACAGTAACGTGCCGTATGTAACCGAATGCTGCAAATGAGCCCAAGAATCAATGGGCCCTGAGAAGGCCGAAAGATAACTTGGGCTGGAAACGGCCCAATGGAATAACGGGCCGTTAATGGGTATAAAGTGATACACTGTTCATTACGGGCCAGTTTCACCACGGGCCGTTAATGGGCCAAGAGTTACAAAGGTCCTCATATGGGCCGAAAGAAGTCATGGGCCACACATGGGCCGGAAGTTAAAACGGGCTGAATCATATTGGACGGCCCAGATGACGCTACTGGGCCTAATTCGGATAGGGCGTAACGGGCCCTGGGTTAGCGGGCTGTAAATGGGCTATATGCGAACCGGCCGTTAACAAGCTTTCCGTGGGCCGGCCCGCCACCTTTTGACCAAGTCAAACGGGCCGGCCTTTTCACAGGAATGGGCCTCTGTTGGGCCGTGCCACGTGTCGCCGTATCATAGGCGCCTTCGGTCCAATGAGCAGATGACATCTGTCCCAACGGTGAGCCGACACGTGTTTCCTCCAGCCAATGATGATTTTACACGTGGAAAATCCCTATTGGTCAGGGCTGTTAATGGGTTATCGGATCCAAAACCCGGCCCGATAGCTTAACGGCGTTCCGTTACGGTGGATGCCACGTGTCGGTCACCCTTGACGAAAGCACTTCTGTGACGCGTGATTTATCGTCATGGAAGTGGACACTTCCGTGATGATAATTTTGGTAATGTCATGGAACACTTCTACGACGGCACAGGTATGACTATCTTGATTCTGTCATAAAATCGTCATGGATGTACATGCATGGCAAAAAACGCGACCTACTGTGACAAACACGTATCATCACGGAAGTGTATTTTTTTATAGTGGTAGTGCGGAGTATACCCGTAGATCACCTCTCTTTCTCTGTTTGCAGAGGCACCCTCCCACCGGCGGCGCTCTTCATATTGCTCCTTCTCATAATCCCGCTGTCGTTGCTGCATCTTCAACTGTTCCCGGAGGTCTCTTTCTTTCTTGTGTTCCAGGTTATGTCTCAGGTCCCTTTCTTCTGTCCGTTCTCTCCTGCCACGGTCCTTCCTAGGGCTGTTCACTTCCCCCTTTCCAGGCCTGCGCTCGACGCCAGTGCGCGAGCATTCCGGCTTGTCAAACTCATTATTTAGATTGCGTTTTGTCGGTAAGTCTCGGACACGCCCATTTGCCTTGCTTTCCCGCTCTCTCTTGCTACCCTCCGATTGTGAGCTCATGAAGCTGCTGCTACTGTTTGTCTTCCCCTTCGCCTCAACTTTGGAGCCAGTGCTCCTACCCGGCGAAGCTCTTAACCAGCCGCCCCACTGTGAAGATTTGTCTACTGGAGGATCACACCGCCCATCAACATGAACGAGTCTTCCACACTTGAAGCAAAAATGTGGAATTTTCTCATAGTGGAAGTCGAACCATGTGCCCACCTTGTCCTCCTGCGAAGTCTTGAGTTGAAAGCACCGAACCAGCGGCTCATAGATTGAGATCCTGGCCCTCACCCTCAGCTGGTTCCCTCTAGCTAATCCTTCCTTGTCCATATCTACCTTGACTACCTCACCAAGCCAATTGCCAAGCGCTCGCCCAAAGGCCTCAGTTCTATTCCCTGGTGGTAGATCATCTACCCGGACCCATACATCCACTTTATCAAACACCATCTCAGAGGGCCGTATATTACTCTCATACTCCTTGAGCACGAGCACGTTGAAATCATACTACCACGGCCCGTTATTCATCGCATGTCTCCAGTCTCCTTCACTACCAAAGTGAACCAAAAAGACGTTGTCGCCCATGTTCCTGAATCTCTCCTCGTGATGTAGCCCCCATGCCCTATGCATCGCTTTCTCTAGCACCGTTTTGTTTAGCGGTCTCGGCGAGAAAGCTTTCCCCACTGCTGACCACTTTGCGCTCTTGGGCAAGACCTATTCTGGGTCTTCAAAGACGAAACCTTCCGCCTCTTTATCCAAAAGTACCATCCCTCCCAACCTAGCTGAGAGACTCGACGTGGGATCCGGCGTCTTGCTTGCCATCGGGGACTTGGAGGATCCCCTGCTCACCGATTTTCCCGGCGTCGTTGTCGCTGCCGGGGTAGCCTTTGCCGCCGACGACCCACCCTACTTCTCCTTCGCCTTCTCCGCCATAGCTCCGCTCCGCGGTGGAGAACGCTGCACCAGTCCGTGCGAGGGGAAGCGCCGTCGCCGCCCCAGAGCACGACTGTATTCTCGCCGCCCCCGTCACCGAAACCCTAACCCTAGCGCTGATAGACGGTCGCCACGCGACCGCCTTTTCAGTCGCCCCTCAGCGTTTCAGCGCGTGGTGGACCCTAGCCCGGCTAATTGATACTCCATTCTCTCTCTAAAAAAACTGAGTAATTGATACTCCAGTTCACCTTGAGCAACCCATGTGGCTTGGCTTTGAAAGGTGCTACTCCATCCGATTCAAATTAATTGACGTTGCTTTAGTGCAACTTTACAGTAGGTGAACATTGGTTTACAACATTATTATCCATCAAAACCCTTGGCGCCTAAACTTTGGAAACAACTATCATTCCTTAGAGGCCCAGTAAATATGGCACTACTACATTAACAGAATGTGAATGAAGGCTGGCCCATCACGGCTCCCGATCGGCAACTACATCTCCTCGTCCGCCGCATCGTCCGCCGTCGTTGAATTTCTAGCCCCCACTCCCCCGTCCCATCACTCACGGAAACCCCAAAGAAGATGGCAAAACATGAGGGTTCCCCAGAGTCAGAGTGGTCGGATGACGAGGGCTGCCCTAAGCTCTTCATCAGGCAACATGACTATGATTCTTAGATGTGGTGGATTTATAGGACTAGGAAGATGCGAGGCATAACAAGTGGCATCAAGAAAGTGTTGCCATCGGAGATCATCGAGTTCAAAGGTGCAAGCAGATTTCTACGTTCAAGTTCTCTTTCGGGTTACGATCGGGGTTTGGGATCTGTCCTATTAATTTGTTGCATGGTTCATTTTCCCTTCCGGAGAGATTGGACCAGCCTTAAAATTTTGGGCTGGTGAACTGGATGGGAAGATATACAATCCTTTGCTTGTGTTTGTTGAATGTTGACGTGTCGAAGTTGCTTTCATTTCTCCTTTGTTGACGTATAAATGCATAGCCCACCTTCCCCATTAGCTTGAGTTTTGGGTGAACTGGCTAGTGCGGGCAGTTCTACATGGTATCGGAGCAAAGAGGTCTTGAGGTCGAGGCCCGGCTGGCGCAATTTAAACATAAAATAAATGCAACCCACTACGCGAGGGGGAGTGTTGAAGTATAAATGCATAGCCCACCTTCCCCATTAGCTTGAGCTTTGAGTGAACTGGATGGTGCGTGCAATTCTACATGGTATCAGAGCCAAGAGGTCTTGAGGTCAAGACCCGGCTGGCGCAATTTAAACATAAAAAATTTGCAGCCCACTACGCGAGGGGGAGTGTTGAAGTATAAATGCACTACCATTCCCCATCAGCTTGAGCTTTTGGGTGAACTGGCTAGTGCGTGCAGTTCTACACTCTCATGTGCTATCTCATGATCTTCTGTTCTGTGACTTCTTATATGTATATGCTACTCCCTCCAATCGGAAAAAGTGTCGCGGCTTTCAACTAAGGTTAGTTCAACCTTAGTTCAAAGCTGCAACACTTTTTTTGGATCATAAGGAGTACTATTTTCTTGCTATTTTTTATTGAATCTGGCAAGTATTTTTTGAATTAAAAGATCTGGCAAGTTATGTATTTTGTGTTAAGATCTTATCGAGAAAGCATGGCCTCCGGCCAGGCTGGTGCCCTGAGGGTCCCGGTATAGTTCATTTCAGAGATTATATGGACTACCTCATGAAGCTTTTCAACAACAATCCTGCTCTTCGTTGTGACCTGCATGCTGCAGCTAGATGGGTAGATTAATTCCTCTTGCCTTCACAAAACCAAACAATGACGCCTCATTGATCGCTTTGCTAACTACTAACGTCTTTGCGTCGTCAAGTGTCCCAAGATGGAGAATAAGTATACTAGGAGTGGCGATGTTTAGGAGGAAAACCTGAGCCTCAAGATCAAGAAAGAAGCAAAAATATCAAGAATGAAGGAAAAGGAGAGGGAGAACCTGATGTCGTTGCTGCTGGCTTATTGTTACATGCCTGCCTCTAACAATGGTGTGGCGTCGTCTTCTTAATTTCTGATTTATGTTGTTTGATGTGTACTATCTGTTGTTTTCAGTGCATTGTTGTTGAAGCAAAGTTAAGTCCAAGCTATCGGCAACTAACACAGTAATGTCAAGCTTAGCAATAATATCAGGCTATGCGCCTTACGTGTGATGGCCAACAATGGGCCTGAATCTGATGCCACAGTCGGTGCCATGTTGGTAGGTTCACCATGAAGCAGTGTAGCTTACATAAATTGTGGTAAACATGATTTGGCATTAACTTGTTGCTTTTCACTGATTAGTGATTACAAAAATAATCATTTGAAGGGTATTTCAGAGGAAGCGAAAAAGGCACACACGTATCTGTATTCAAAAGACTATAGAACACCCGCAAAAAAAGGATTATAGAACATTTGCGAAGTTTCAAGTTTGTTATTATATTCGAAAGTGTATGCTAGACTTTCTTGGCCATCTAGATAATCACTTTGTTTATGGGAATACCGTTAACAGTGATGTGGATGCCTTGGACAAGCCTATAAGGTATGATCAGAATTATCATCTTTCTTTTTCGTGTTGCATGTATATTGTTTGGTCACAAGTTTGATTTCATTGTATACTATGATGCTAGGGTGTTAAACGGTGATGAAGCTGCTATGGAGAATGGGAAGAACAAGAAAAGGAAGGCCCCCGAGGGCCGTATGAAGGAGAAGACACCTTGGGAAAAGGTGATCAACACTTCCTCCCACAACGGAATCGACTTCGTGGCAGCTGCGGAACCCCTGTCCCAGGTAAAAAGGAACAGAAAACTTTTTTTTCACTGACAATCGTATTAACTATCAGTTTCAGAACCTTATGATTTGTTCATGCCTTATGCAGTTGGTCCATAAAACCGTGCATCAACGTCAAAGTCTTTTTTACCAATAGCGGTATGTGACGGTAAAGGATCTACCTTTCATTCGCATCAAGATCAATGCATTTTGTACTCATCTGCATGTTGTATTCTATGTATAGCTCACATCGTATAGCAAATTTAAGGCATATCATTGGGTCCCATCACATGTTTTGGGGCGGAGTAAAGGGGGCATCATGCATGCATGGCTCTGAGTTGGGCAGTACTGGATTAGGCAGTACTGAAACTGATTGAAATATGAAATTGAAATTGACGTGAGATTGAAATATGAAATTAGAAGGCATAATGTGAGACTGAAACATGAAATTGAAATTGAAATTTTCAGACCAGACCAGTTTCAGTAATACGACCATTTCAATAAATGTGAGACCAAAATATAAAATTTAAATGCAACAATTATATATAATGCAAACAAAGATCATGCATTTAAAAATTAGTTCCATATTTCAAAGAAATGTTCACAAACTTGAAAAAAAGTTACACAGATTTGGAAAATGTTCACAAATTCGAAGAAGTTCACATAAAAAAATAAGAAAACAAAGAAAAATGAAAAGTCCCTAAGAAAAACCGCCCAAACAAATAACCCAGCAGAAAAAAAAAGGAACCCAGAAGTTGCTAGAAGCTTCCCAAAACTGAATATATATACTACTGTTGTATTACATGGATATATATATACTACTGAATATATATACTACTGTTGTATTACATGGGCTGTCCTGTTAGTACCGGCGGGGGTGTGCGCCATATACCAAATTGTCTATAAGTGGCGCCTTGAGCGCCGAATAGGAATGGGCGTGGAAATGGTCCACTTACAGACCTCTGGGTACGTACAGAGTTCATCAAGCCTTTACTTGCAAAAAAAAAGGTTCATCTAGCCAGTCAGTGAGCGAAAGTACCTTTCTACACCTGAGCTCATATGCTCCTGGTGTGAAAAGTAAACTAAATAAAATAAAAGAACATTTCAAAAAATTCAGAATTTCTTTTATGGCATACTTTAAGAAATGTTTGTTGTGCATGCAAAATTTCATCACGAAATCACATTGGTGGAAGTCGTGACAAAAAAAACAAAATCAGAGTTCCAAAATGCGTTTGAAAGTAACATTTTCAGAGTTTCAATTTTGTTTTTACCATGCCTTCCACCAATGTCATCTCGTGATGAAATTTTGCATGCACAACAAACATCTCTTAAAGTATGCCGCAATTTTTTTTTCAGAATTTTTCTAAATATTTTCTATTTTATTTAGTTTACTGTTCACACCAGGAGCATATGAGCTCAGGTGTAGAAACTCCACGTCCGTCAGTGAGGTCTTTTATAGAGGTAAGTAGGCTTACGGCTTAGAGCAATTCTAGCAGATCCGGCAAACGTCTATTCCAAAAAAATAAATCCTTCAAACATATACCACATATTAAAATTCGCAGTTTGCGCCACTTGAAACATCACCTGAGTTCATCATATATAAAACATAACCGGAGTTCATACTTAGAACATACTCCCTCTGCTAGTGTCAAAAATGATTTTATATTCTGGGACGGAGGGAGTAGTTTAGACTTAAACAACAACGGAGTTCATAGTTAAACAATTTTCACACTAGCATAAAACGGAAATTAAACTAGATCTACTCGTCACCGGACTTGCCATCACCGGACTTGTCGACGCTAAGGTGGTGCTCCATCAGGGAGTTGGAGAGAACGAAGGCGAGTTGGTACTCCTCCCTTGCCTCGAACCATGGGGCAGCCGCCTCCTTCGCCTCGAACAATGCGACCTCCACCGCCCGGAGACGCCTCAGCGCGGGGGAAGAGGCGGTCCTACCGATTGAACTGGGTCCACGCCCGTGCTCCGGCGCACGGGTGCCACGCGTGCACGCCACTCATCCACCAACGGGCGGAGGGAGGGGCTCCTGGCCTCAGCGTCGTTGCGGCGCTTGCGAGGCGGCTTGCCGCCGGGACCGCCG
>NC_057811.1:378276675-378284112 GCF_018294505.1 Triticum aestivum
ACGACATCCCCTCTCGCTTCCGGTGGATCTACTCGTTGCAAAACACTACCGGAGCTCGCTCGATTTGTCGCCGGAGTAGAAGAAAAGCGACGGAAGAGGATATGAGAAAAGGCGGACGGATACCCTAAAACGACCCGGCGCCGGCGTATATAGCGGATTCGGGGACGGTTTACAGGCCTCCCATAAATTGTTTTACGGGCCGGGCCATTTTTACCGGACCTGGTTGGGCCATTTTTCTGGACCGTCCCGTAAATCCGCCGAAAAAAAGCGACCCGGCAAGGTTTTACAGGTGCTAGAGTTGCTCTTAACCAATGAGTTTATTGCACGGAATAAGCCAAGACTCTCCATTGAGGCCTTTCCGTTTCGCTCCGAGCGCTGGTATAAGGACGACACTGATTTCGTATGGTAGTACTAGTATTAACAGCTCAAACTTATCGATCAAATTAAGGGGCGCAAAAGTAATGTCAACTTGGTTGTCTGCGTCAGTTTTCAAGGAAAAGGAAGAGCATGGTTGTCCTCGCTCCTCACTCATCATCCATCAACCCGCTTCTTCCTGAAGCGGAATTTTGTGGTCACCGTCACGCACGAAATCAAGCATATCAGACGGTGATGGGATTAAGGGGCCGGTGGTCCTGCTCCTAACCTTGCCCGCTGCTGAACGGATTAACTCCTGATGATTAATCGTAGCACCTCACCTTATGGTATCATCCAGCTTAATTCTTCATTCATGTCACAGGCACGATTTCCCCGTGACGATTCGCCCACCCTGCGGTGTGACCACAAAACGTCGCTTGCACACACTTCAGCCAAGTCACTATACTGTGGCACCGTACCGGTCTTGATCAGTGCTGCGTGCGTGCGGAAGGTTAGCTCGGGCAGCATCCACGTATGCTTTTTCTTTTCTTTTTCTTGCGTAAAGCATCCACTATAACCCGTTGGACACGTTCAAACAAATTTCAAGTTCCGAAAGTTACAACCCAACTTTTCTTTTTCTGAACATAAGTGCATCTATACTTCGACCTCTTAAACACGTCTCATACGCCTGGGCAGGCCGTCCGGTCACTGACCGGTCAAAAAACCCGACTCGGCCCGAGCTCATAAACCGTGGACGAACACCCGAACTGACCAGCACCCTTCATATCCAGCCCAAATACAAGGTGGATATGAGGCGGCTCGGGTGCGTCCGCCACATTAGCCTAGCCCACCGCTGGCCCACCCGGACCCCATAAAACCCATCTTCGGAGCAAACCCTAGCTCACTTCACTCCGCTCCGCTCCCCTTTTCCCAATCCGTCCAATCCCTGGCACCGCGAGCATGTCAAGCACCGGCAGCCACTCCAACAACAGCTCCGGAGACGAGGCGCTACGTATTGCGCTCGAGCGCTCATGGGTCGATATGGGCAGTAGTTCCGGGTCCGGTACGATGCCTCTTGTCGCCCGTCGCCGCAGCGCCGATGCCGGTGCCGGCCCTTCCCGCCCCGAGCGCGGATCTACGCGGGCTGCCCAACCTGTTTCGCTCGTCCGACGGCCTCCTCCACCTCCGGACGCTGCTCCGCGCGGGCAGCGGTTGGTTCTAGTGCCCGCTCCGCCGGCGCCGTGGATGCGGACTCCGGAGTCGGAGGCACGCGCCGCCTGCCGCAAGAGGCACAGGGTAAGGGAAATGGGGTGGGTCTGACGCAGCTGTGTAGTCCGCCCGCCGCCGCTGCGTGATGCCGATGCCCGACGAGGAGGAGCGTCTTCTTCAGCAGGTGTACCGTCGGTCACTTACCACGACGGAGACGGACGCCCGACGGCTCCGGAGGATCAACGCCAAGCAGCTTCGGCTCTGCATTGAGCAATCCGAGCGGGAGGCGCCGAGGGTGGCCAAGCTCAAGCGCAAGCAAAACCGCATCGTCCGGCGCTTGCAAGGCTACATCGTCATCTCCGATTCCTCCTCCTCTGACAAGTCCGACTCCGACGGCTCCGAAGTCGACCCACCTCCTGCTGCGGACAGCGCCGGCGAACGGAAGGGCAAAGGGCCGACGAGGAAGTGATGAAGCTCACCCTCTCCTTTTATATAATCAAGTTCTAGTATGTAGTTACAATGTGCCGGATCATTGAACTGTGTGAACTATGCCCGTTTGGTGATCTTGGTGATGTTTATGTGAATTATGCATGTTCGGTATCAGTTTATATGCCTGTTTTCCTGTCGGTTTCGATCGTTTGGTGATCTACGTAGTACGTTTCATGAATTTGTATGGATATAGGATGCCAGATATGAGATACGCGGGTGTGGAGGCGCGGATTTAGGAAGTGCCCGGTCAGTGTCCGCGGACGCGTCCGCTGGCGTTTGAGGGATCGGTTTTGCAAAGTCCGATTGTAGATGCTCTAAGGAAAGGAGAAGCAAACTCTCGCCCGTTTTCAGGGTCCTTGTCCGCTGGAAAGTATCGGGTGCTCACAGCCTTAGGTACTCCCAGTGCTCCCATGTCAAAAAGCATTTTTTTAATGTTTTAAAAAAATCAGAAAAAAATAAATGTCCACAAGGAATGTGACTACAACCCCTAAAATTTTTAGGTCCAAACTCGAAAGACGCGTTGAGAAACAAAAATGTGAAATCTAGCATGAATAGTGTAAAAAACAAAAGCAAGATTGATACTATTCACATATGGATTTGTCTTTTTCGCTTCTCAATGTGCATTTCGAGTTCGGACATGGAATTTTTTAAAGTCTCAATGTACATTTCGAGTTTGGACCTGATATTTTTTAGAGGACTGTGACCACAACCCCTGAAAATTTAGGCCCAAACTCGAAACACGCATTGTACAAAAATGTGAAATCTAGCATGAATAGTGCAAAAAAAAGAGAGACAAAAGCAAGATTGATACTATTTACATCTGGATTTGTCTTTTTCGCTTTTCAATGTGCATTTCGAGTTTGGACCTGAAATTTTTTAGAGGTTGTAGTGACACTCTTGTGAACATTCACATTTTTCTGATTTTTTTGAAGCGTTTAAACCGTTTTATTGACATTGGAGCACCCGATACTTTCCACATGGCCCCGAACCCCCAACCTCCATCCATCCATCACGTACTACGCCGCTTGCTCGGTCAAAAAGGGCAGGAAAAAAGAAGACGCCCATCCATGCATGCACAGGCCATGATTGAGCAAGGGCCTCATGATGTGCAAGCCCCCAAACCACACTCGATGTCATGGACCACGGCGGATTCCGCCGGAAAGAAAACTGTCTCCTAGACTTTTTTTTTGAGGTGTAACTGTCTCCTAGACGAACTTTCATCCACGCGGACCGCCGTTGCCGCTCCGGCCGATGATCACCACCACCCGGGCCGTCCACCACCGCATCATTGTTTTCCGGAGAACATTTCCACACCCGAACATGGGGGGAGGGAGCCGGCCCCTGGCGTCCAGCGGAGGGGAGGCGGAGGCGTGCCATGGAGGAAGATGGTGCGGCAGGTGTGGCCTCCACGCCGGCCCGGCCCGGGCCGAGACATGTTGCTGATGACGGCCTGGATGGCGTAGTTGCAGGTGCGACGATGCCAATGTGACCCGCCAACGGGAACCAACAAGGCTGTCGTCCTCGTGAGCGTGTCTGCCATTACGCGCAGGGTCAGTGTTATGGATATAGTTTAGTTTAGTGCAACATGGGAATGTATGTTCGTACCTTGCTCAATCTATGCGGCGATGGCTACTGCTATATACTGTAGAATACGTTGAGGTTGCTTTCGAAAAGAAATACTTTATGGTCTGGGAAGGAGTCATGTGAGAAAAGATATTTATGGACAGGATAAATTCACTGACCAACTTTCTCCAAGATTTTGCTTTTATACCTGAAGCTCCGATGGCCAGCAAGACCGTCCGGCGTGGGTCTAAGGTTTTTTTCTTATGACGTGGAACTACTTTGTTGTTTCTTTGTCCAAAGGATATGTTCCTGAAGCTGAGGACGTAACTTACCGAAGCACCCATGTCTGGAATCTGGAATACAGCATGTGGCCTTTTCTCATCCACAAATTTCCCATTT
Organism: Triticum aestivum; assembly: GCF_018294505.1. Classification (NCBI taxonomy): domain Eukaryota; kingdom Viridiplantae; phylum Streptophyta; class Magnoliopsida; order Poales; family Poaceae; genus Triticum; species Triticum aestivum. The sequence goes on from NC_057811.1 coordinate 378,280,690, forward strand.
TCTGTTTTTCTCGACAGAAACTTACAATCAATTAATAATCACTCATGGTAGTATAGAGACTCATGATAGTATAGAGAATACATAAAACAGAGTATTATATTAAGTATGATAACGTCGAGGATATATTGTATTAAGTATGCAATCACTTTTTCCTCCCTAGTGACTGTCGGATCACGGGTTTCGCAGATCCTTGAGAGGTTCGAACTCTGGGGTGCGTGCGAAGAACTCGTCCTCCCCAGTCTGCCTGCTCGCTAATCTCACGGCCTAGCTCGACGAACCGAATGAAAAAGAGACACAACAGTTTACCCAGGTTCGGGCCACTTTGCGGTGTAAAATTCTACTCCTGCTTTGTCGTGGATTGGTCTCGAGGGGCTGAGAATGAATTAGTACAGTGGGAAAACGACCTCAGGAGGAGAGGTGTTTTGTACTCGATGAGCTGGTGGGTGTGAGGATGATCTGAATGATTCGTCCCCTCTATGGTGGTGGCTAGGTCATATTTACAGTGGTCTTGGTCCTTTTCCCAAATGTAGGCGGGAAGGGATCCCAGAACGGCCAAGTTTGAAGGGGGACAGCTAGTACATGTTAGCCTGACAAAAGTAGTCTTCGCCTGCAAAAGCCTCTGGTCGTGACTCTGCTTTGGGCTTGGCGATGACCTCCGTCCTGCCCTCCTGGCGGTCTTGGTCTTGTTGCACCGAAATGGAAACCTTTGGATGATTCCTCGGGACTCCGCGCCTGCGCTTGCCTCCTTAGCACCAAAGAGGAAACTGGTACACTGCGCCTGCTGGCGCCCGCCTGGCCTTAGTCGTCATGGCTCATGTCATCTGGACCTCAAGAGGTGAGCCTTGCATAGAGATCTCCGCTCCTCGGGAGCCAGCCTGGGGAGGGCGCCCCTCGTGGAGGTCTTGGTGTCGTCCGCCTCGCGAGGCTTGGCCCCTCGCGAGGGTCTTGAGTTGTCGATGTCGAAACTGGGCCGTACCAGGCAGTCGATGAAGCCACGCCGTGGGCCGCAGGCAGGCAAGTCTGGGTACCCCCGTTCCCAGAACGCCGACAACAGCCCCTGGGCCCAGGGCGCGCTCGAACTTGGCTTCGAGGCGAAGCCAAAGGGCAAGTGCGGGGCGCCGCGGCCCAATCGCCTGCGGCCTTGGTTGACATGTGGCGCTTGATGGGACGTGGGCGCCCCCACTTCCCCACGCAGCCTTGATATCCGCCAGGCAAGACGGCCGCCCGTTGCCAATGCAGCTCCGTCTTTACTGCTTGTCGTGCTCGCCCTTGACTCCTCCACCTTCCTGAGAAGGCGCGCCTTTTCTGTTGGAAATATGCCCTAGAGGCAATATAAAATGGTTATTATTATATTTCCTTGTTCATGATAATTGTCTATTGTTCATGCGATAATTGTGTTATCCGGAAATCGTAATACATGTGTGAATACATAGACCACAACATTTCCCTAGTGAGCCTCTAGTTGACTAGCTCGTTGATCAATAGATGATTACGGTTTCCTAACCATGGACATTGGATGTCATTTATAACGGGATCACATCATTAGGAGAATGATGTGATGAACAAGACCCAATCCTAAGCATAGCACAAGATCGTGTAGTTCGTCTGCTAAAGCTTTTCTAATGTCAAGTATCTTTTCCTTATACCATGAGATTGTGCAACTCCCGGATACCGTAGGAATGCTTTGGGTGTGCCAAACGTCACAACGTAACTGGGTGGCTATAAAGGTGCACTACGGGTATCTCCGAAAGAGTCTGTTGGATTGGCACGAATCGAGACTGGGATTTGTCACTCCGTATGACGGGGAGGTATCTGTGGCCCACTCGGTAATGCATCATCATAATGAGCTCAATGTGTCTAAGCAGTTAGTCATGGGATCATGCATTACGGAACGAGTAAAGTGACTTGCCGGTAACGAGATTGAACGAGGTATTGGGATACCGACGATCGAATCTCGGGCAAGTAACATACCGACTGACAAAGGGAATTGTATACGGGATTGATTGAATCCTCGACATCGTGGTTCATCCGATAAGATCATCGTGGAGCATGTGGGAGCCAACATGGGTATCCAGATCCCGTTGTTGGTTATTGGCCGGAGAGATGTCTCGGTCATGTCTACATGCCTCCCGAACCCGTAGGGTCTACACACTTAAGGTTCAATGACGCTAGGGTTATAGGGAAAGTTTGTACGTGGTTACCGAATGTTGTTCGGAGTCCCGGATGAGATCCCAGACGTGACGAGGAGTTCTGGAATGGTCCGGAGGTGAAGAATAATATATAGGAAGTGTGGTTTTGGCCACCAGAAGTGTTTCGGGCGTCACCGGTAATGTACCGGGACCACCGAAGGGTTCCAGGGGTCCACCGAGAGGGCCCACCAGCCCCGGAGGCTTGCATGGGCCAAGAGTGGGAAGGGACCGGCCCCTGAGTGGGCTGGTGCGCCTCCCACCAAGGCCCAAGGCGCAGCTAGGAGGAGAGGGGGGAAACCCTAGGCGCAGATGGGCCTAAGGCCCACCCTAGGGCGCGCCCCCCCTCTTCCCCTCTTGGCCGCCCCCTCCCTCCCATATAGGGCTGCCGCCCCCTAGGGGTGGGAAACCTAGAGGGGGCGCACCCTGTTGCCAAACACACGAGTCTCTCTCTCTCTCTCGGCGCAGCCCTACCTCTCCACATCCTCGTTCTCCGTAGTGCTTGGCGAAGCCCTGCTGGAAACCACGCAGCTCCACCACCACCACGCCGTCGTGCTGCTGCTGGAGTTATCTTCCCCAACCTCTCCCTCCTCCTTGCTGGATTAAGGCGCGGGAGACGTCACCGGGCTGCACGTGTGTTGAACGCGGAGGTGCCGTTGTTCAGCGCTTAGATAGGAATCGACTGCGATCTGAATCGCTGCGTGTACGACTCCTCCAACCGCGTTCTTGCAACACTTCCGCATTGCGATCTTCAAGGGTATGAAGATGCACTCCTGTGACGCCCGGATAATCAAGCTACAGTAAAACTCTGCTAATGATGCCACGTCACCTCCGTTACTGTTTCTAATCCTTCGTTAGTACAAAACCGATTCAAAAATCAATTCAAAATATGGCAAACCACAAAAGTTTTCAAACATTGAAACAAAAATGTTCGGAGTGAACCAAATATTGCACAGATAATTATGGTGGAGAAACCAAACCTTTATAAAATGTTTAAATACTATGAGATGAATAAAACAGTAGCAAAAACAATTATATAAGTGCTATTAAATATAAACAAATATTAAACTAGTTTATTTAGTCACTAAAAACTTTTTACAACTCCAATTTAGGTGTGGGCTTTAACTTATTATAAAACTATAACTATTAAAGAAATAAAATAAAACAGTAAAGGAAAATAAATAAAAGAAAACAAAACACACAAAAAAACAGAAGACAATCAAACAAAAAAAGGAAA
>NC_057811.1:378284716-378302766 GCF_018294505.1 Triticum aestivum
CGCGCCACCGCACCATCCGCTTGCTGCCGGGAGCCGCCGGACCGCGCGTCGCGCTCGCCGACGCTTCCCGCACTCGCCGCCCTCGCTCCGCGGCCTCGCCCCCTTGCTCCCGCTCCGTCGCAGCCGCTGCCTGCTGTTGCTCCGGCCGGCGAGCCTTGTCGTGGCTGGCCTGGCCAGTGCCCAGTCGGGCTAGCACCCGTGCGCCCGTGCCCGCTATGGCCAGGGCCACTTACCACTGGGCCAGTCCCCCTGGCCCTATGACATGTGGGGCTGCACCCCTCAGAACGTATATAAAAAAAGGATTTAAAAAATAAAATAATAATAAAATAAAATAAAATGAATTAATAAAATTAATAAAATTAATAAAATTAATGATTAATAATTAGTTAATTAATTAAATTAATTAAGTTAATTAATCCTAATTAATTAATCTAATTAACTAGTTAGTTTAATTAAACAGTAATTAGATTAGTTAAACCCTAATTAGACTAAACAGTCAATGACGAACGGGACCCACACGTCAGTTCACCAGTCAACTCCCCTATTGACTAGTGACGTCATGCTGACGTCAGCATGTACTGTTCTAGATAATGTTGAATTAAAATAATTAAATAAATGCTAAAATTAGATTAAATCTTTTAAAATTAACATAAAATAAACCGTAGCTCGGATGGAAAAACTTTGTACATGAAAGTTGCTCAGAACGACGAGACGAATCCGGATACGCAGCCCGTTCGTCCGCCACACATCCCTAACATATCAAACTCGCAACTTTCCCCCTCCGGTTCATCTGTCCGAAAACACGAAACACCGGAAATAGTTTCCCGGATGTTTCCCCCCTTTCCCGGTACCACCTCCTACCGTGTTAGGGCACACCTAGCACCGCGCATTGACATGTCTTCCATCGTCTTGCTTATGTTTGTATTATATTTATTGTTTCTTCCCCCTCGTCTTGCTTAATCCTATTCTGCTGCATAGCCTGTCATTGTTGCTACAGTTGTTAACCTTACCCGCTATCCTACTGCTTAGTATATGGTGCTAGTGTTCAGTGGCCCTACACTCTTGTCCGTCTGCCATGCTAAACTACTGGGCCGTGATCACTTCGGGAGGTGATCACGGGTATATACTATATACTTTATATACATGACACATGTGGTGACTAAAGTCGGGTCAGCTCGTTGAGTACCCGCAAGTGGTTCTGATGAGGGGGCTGAAAGGACAGGTGGCTCCATCCCGGTAGAGGTGGGCCTGGGTTCCTGATGGCCCCCGACTGTTACTTTGTGGCGGAGCGACAGGGCAGGTTGAGACCACCTAGGAGAGAGGTGGGCATGGCCCTGGTCGGCGTCCGCGGATACTTAAAATAACACGCTTAACGAGTTCTTGGTATTTGATCTGAGTTTGGCCATTTGGTCTATACGCACTAACCAGCTACGCGAGAACAGTTATGGGCACTCGACGTCGTGGTATCAGCCGAAGCCTTCGTGACGTCAGCGACGGAGCGGCGCGCGCCGGATTGGACTGGAACGCCTGCTAGGCTAGGTCTGCTTCCGGCCGCCCTCGCAACATGCAGGTGTGCAATGGGCGATGGGCCCAGACCCCTGCGCCATAGGATTTAGACCGGCGTGCTGACCTGTCTGTTGTGCCTAGGTGGGGCTGCGACGTGTTGATCTTACGAGGCCGGGCATGACCCAGGAAAGTGTGTCCGGCCAAATGGGATCGAGCGTGTTGGGTTATGTGGTGCACCCCTGCAGGGAAGTTTATCTATTCGAATAGCCGTGTCCCTCGGTAAAAGGACGACCCGGAGTTGTACCTTGACCTTATGACAACTAGAACTGGATACTTAATAAAACACACCCTTCCAAGTGCCAGATATAACCCGGTGATCGCTCTCTAATAGAGCGACGAGGAGGGGATCGTCGGGTAGGATTATGCTATGCGATGCTACTTGGTGAACTTACCATCTACTCTCTTCTACATGCTGCAAGATGGAGGCTGCCAGAAGCGTAGTCTTCGACAGGATTAGCTATCCCCCTCTTATTCTGGCATTCTGCAGTCCAGTCCACCGATATGGCCTTTTACACCTATACCCATGCATATGTAGTGTAGATCCTTGCTTGCGAGTACTTTGGATGAGTACTCATGGTTGCTTTTCTCCCTCTTTTTCCCTCTCTATACCTGGTTGTCGCAACCAGATGCTGGAGTCCAGGAGCTAGAGATCCCGAGGATGATTCTACATGGAGTTCGGCTTCGAGGAGTAGTTAGGAGGTCCCAGGCAGGAGGCCTTGCCTTTTCGATCGTTGCTACTTTTGTGCTAGCCTTCTTAAGGCAAACTTGTTTAACTTAGGTCTGTACTCAGATATTGTTGCTTCGGCTGACTCGTCTATGATCGAGCACTTGCATTCGAGCCCTCGAGGCCCCTGGCTTGTATTATGATGCTTGTATGACTTATTTATGTTTTAGAGTTGTGTTGTGATATCTTCTCGTGAGTCCCTGATCTTGATCATACACGTTTGCGTGCATGATTAGTGTACGATTGAATCGGGGGCGTCACAACTCCCCTCTCTCTCGTTGCTAGTTTCTCCATCGATTGATCTTGGTGATGTGTAGAAATTTTTTAATTTCTGCAACGATCCCCAATAGTGGCATCATGAGCTAGGTCTATGCGTAGTTTCTATGCACGAGTAGAACACAAGTTGTTGTGGGCGTCGATTTTGTCAATTTACTTGCCGTTACTAGTCTTATCTTGATTCGGCGGCATCGTGGGATGAAGCGGCCCGGACCGACCTTACACGTACGCTTACGTGAGACAGGTTCCACCGACTGACATGCACTAGTTGCATAAGGTGGCTAGCGGGTGTCTGTCTCTCCCATTGTAGTCGGATCGGATTCGATGAAAAGGGTCCTTATGAAGGGTAAATAGAAACTGGCATATCACGTTGTTGTTTTGGCGTAGGTAAGAAACGTTCTTGCTAGAAACCTATAGCAGCCACGTAAAATTTGCAACAACAATTAGATGACGTCTAACTTGTTCTTGCAGCACATGCCGTGTGATGTGATATGGCCAAAAAGATGTGATGAATGATATATGTGATGTATGAGATTGATCGTGTTCTTGTAATAGGAATCACGACTTGCATGTCGATGAGTATGACAACCGGCAGGAGCCATAGGAGTTGTCTTAATTTATTGTATGACCCGCGTGTCAATGAAAACGCCATGTAATTACTTTACTTTATTGCTAACCGTTAGCCATAGTAGTAGAAGTAATAGTTGGCGAGACAACTTCATGAAGACACGATGATGGAGATCATGATGACGGAGATCATGGTATCATGCCAGTGACGATGATGATCATGGCGCCCCGAAGATGGAGATCAAAAGGAGCAAAATGATATTGGCCATATCATGTCACTATTTGATTGCATGTGATGTTTATCATGTTTTTACATCTTATTTGCTTAGAACGACGGTAGCATAAATAAGATGACCCCTCACTAAAATTTCAAGAAAGTGTTCCCCCTAACTGTGCACTGTTGCTAAGGTCCGTTGTTCCGAAGCACCACGTGATGATCGGGTGTGATAGGTTCTAACGTTCGCATACAACGGGTGTAAGCCAGATTTACACACACAATACACTTAGGTTGACTTGACGAGCCTAGCATGTAAAGACATGGCCTCAGAACACTGAAGACCGAAAGGTCGAACATGAGTCGTATAGAAGATACGATCAACATGAAGATGTTCACCGATGATGACTAGTCCGTCTCACGTGATGATCGGACACGGCCTAGTTGACTCGGATCATGTATCACTTAGATGACTAGAGGGATGTCAATCTGAGTGGGAGTTCATTAAATAATTTGATTAGATGAACTTAATTATCATGAACTTAGTCTAAAAAACTTTGCAATATGTCTTGTAGATCAAATGGCCCACGCTAATGTTGCCCTCAACTTCAACGTGTTCCTAGAGAAAACCAAGCTGAAAGACGATGGTAGCAACTATACGGACTGGGTCCGTAACTTGAGGATCATCCTCATAGCTGCCAAGAAAGCATAGGTCCTTGATGCACCGCTAGGTGAAGCACCTGTTTTCCAAGCAACTCAAGACATTATGAACGCCTGGCAGTCGCATAGTGATGATTACTCCCTGGTTCAATGCGGCATGCTTTACAGCTTAGAACCGGGGCTCCAAAAGCGTTTTGAGCAACACGGAGCATATGAGATGTTCCAAGAACTGAAAATGGTTTTCCAAGCTCATGCCCGAGTCGAGAGATATGAAGTCTCCGACAAGTTCTACAGTTGTAAGATGGAGGAGAACAGTTCTGTCAGCGAGCACATACTCAAAATGTTTGGGTTGCACAACCGCTTGTCTCAGCTGGGAGTCAATCTCCCGGATGACGCGGTCGTTGACAGAATCCTTCAGTCGCTTCCACCTAGCTACAAGATCTTTGTGATGAACTTCAATATGCAGGGGATGGAAAAGACCATTCCTGAGGTATATTCAATGCTAAAATCAGCGGAGGTGGAGATAAAAAAGGAACATCAAGTGTTGATGGTAAATAAAACCACTAAGTTCAAGAAAGGCAAGGGTAAAAAGAACTTCAAGAAGGACGGCAAGGGAGTTGCCGCGCCCGGTAGCAAGCTGCCGGGAAGAAGCCAAAGAATGGACCCAAGCCTGAGACTGAGTGCTTTTATTGCAAGGGAAACGGTCACTGGAAGCGGAACTGCCCCAAGTACTTAGCAGATAAGAAGGCCGGCAATACCAAAGGTATATGTGATATACATGTTATTGATGTGTACCTAACCAGCACTCGTAGTAGCTCCTGGGTATTTGATTCCGGTGCGGTTGCTCATATTTGTAACTCAAAATAGGAGCTGCAGAATAAGCGGAGACTGGTGAAGGACGTGGTGACGATGCGCGTCGGGAATGGTTCCAAGGTCGATGTGATCGCCGTCGGCACGCTACCTCTACATTTACCTACGGGATTAGTTTTAAACCTCAATAATTGTTATTTAGTGGCAGCTTTGAGCATGAACATTGTATCTGGATCTCGCTTAATGCGAGATGGCTACTCATTTAAATCTGAGAATAATGGTTGTTCTATTTATATGAGAGGTATGTTTTATGGTCATGCCCGCTGGTCAATGGTTTATTCATATTTAATCTCGAACGTGATGTTACACATATTCATAGTATGAATGCCAAAAGATGTAAGCTTGATAATGATAGTCCCACATACTTGTGGCACTGCCGCCTTGGTCACATTGGTGTCAAACGCATGAAGAAACTCCATGCATATGGACTTTTGGAGTCTCTTGATTATGAATCATTTGACACGTGCGAACCATGCCTCATGGGCAAAATGACCAAGACTCCGTTCTCCGGAACAATGGAGCGAGCAACCAACTTATTGGAAATCATACATACTGATGTGTGCGGTCCAATGAGTGTTGAGGCTCGCGGTGGTTATCATTATGTTCTCACCCTCACTGATGACTTAAGTAGATATGGGTATGTCTACTTAATGAAACACAAGTCTGAGACCTTTGAAAAGTTCAAGGAATTTCAGAGTGAGGTTGAGAATCAACGTGACAGGAAAATAAAGTTCTTACGATCAGATCGTGGAGGGGAATATTTGAGTCACGAATTTGGCACGCACTTAAGGAAATGTGGAATTGTTTCACAACTCATGCTGCCTGGAACACCTCAGCGTAATGGTGTGTCCGAACATCGTAATCGCACTCTATAGGATATGGTGCGATCTATGATGTCTCTTACCGATCTACCGCCGTCATTTTGGGGTTATGCTTTAGAGACTGCCGCATTCACTTTAAAAAGGGCTCCGTCGAAATCCGTTGAGACGACACCGTATGAATTATGGTTTGGGAAGAAACCTAAGCTATCGTTTCTAAAAGTTTGGGGATGCGATGCTTATGTTAAGAAACTCCAACCTGAAAAGCTCGAACCCAAGTCGGAAAAATGCGTCTTCATAGGATACCCTAAGGAAACTATTGGGTATACCTTCTACCTCAGATCTGAAGGCAAGATCTTTGTTGCCAAGAATGGATCCTTTCTAGAGAAAGAGTTTCTCTCGAAAGAAGTAAGTGGGAGGAAAGTGGAACTTGATGAAGTACTGCCTCTTGAACCGAAAAGTAGCGTAGCTCAAGAAAATGTTTCTGTGGTGCCTGCACCGACTAGAGAGGAAGTTAATGATGATGATCAAGGAACTTCGGATCAAGTTACTACTGAACTTCGTAGGTCCACAAGGACACGTTTCGCACCAGAGTGGTACGGCAACCCTGTCCTGGAAATCATGTTGTTAGACAATGGTGAACCTTCGAACTATGAAGAAGCGATGGCGGGCCCGGATTTCGACAAATGGCTTGAAGCCATGAAATCCGAGATAGGATCCATGTATGAAAACGAAGTATGGACTTTGACTGACTTGCCCGATGATCGGCGAGCCATAGAAAATAAATGGATCTTTAAGAAGAAGACAGACGCGGATGGTAATGTGACCATCTATAAGGCTCGGCTTGTCGCTAAGGGTTATCGACAAATTCAAGGGGTTGACTACGATGAGACTTTCTCACCCGTAGCTAAGCTGAAGTCCATCCGAATCATGTTAGCAATTGCCGCATTCTATGATTATGAGATATGGCAAATGGACGTCAAAACGGCATTCCTTAATGGTTTCCTTAAGGAAGAATTGTATATGATGTAGCCAGAAGGTTTTGTCGATCCTAAGAATGCTGACAAGGTATGCAAGCTCCAACGCTCAATCTATGGGCTGGTGCAAGCATCTCAGAGTTGGAACATTCGCTTTGATGAGATGATCAAAGCGTTTGGGTTTACGCAGACTTATGGAGAAGCCTGTGTTTACAAGAAAGTGAGTGGGAGCTCTGTAGCATTTCTCATATTATATGTGGATGACATACTATTGATGGGAAATGATATAGAATTCTTGGAAAGCATAAAGGCCTAATGAATAAGTGTTTTTCAATCAAGGACCTTGGAGAAGTTGCTTACATATTAGGCATCAAGATCTATAGACATAGATCGAGACGCCTCATTGGTCTTTCACAAAGCACATACCTTGACAAGATATTGAAGAAGTTCAATATGGATCAGTCCAAGAAGGGGTTCTTGCCTATATTGCAAGGTGTGAGATTGAGCACGGCTCAATGCCCGACCACGGTAGAAGATAGAGAAAAGATGAGTGTCATCCCCTATGCCTCGGCCATAGGGTCTGTTATGTATGCCATGCTGTGTACCAGACCTGATGTTAACCTTGCCGTAAGTTTGGTAGGAAGGTACCAAAGTAATCCCGGCATGGAACACTGGACAGCGGTCAAGAATATCCTGAAGTACCTGAAAAGGACTAAGGATATGTTTCTCGTTTATGGAGGTGACGAAGAGCTAGTCGTAAAGGGTTACGTCGATGCTAGCTTCGACACAGATCTGGATGACTCCAAGTCACAAACCAGATACGTGTATATTTTGAATGGTGGGGCAGTCAGCTGGTGCAGTTGCAAGCAAAGCGTCGTGGCCGGATCTACATGTGAAGCGTAGTACATGGCAGCCTCGGAGGCAGCACATGAAGCAATCTGGATGAAGGAGTTCATTACCGACCTAGGAGTTATTCCCAATGCGTCGGGCCCGATGACTCTCTTCTGTGACAACACTGGAGCTATTGCCCTTGCCAAGGAGCCCAGGTTTCACAAGAAGACTAGGCATATCAAGCGTCGCTTCAACTCCATTCGTGAAAATGTTCAAGATGGAGACATAGAGATTTGTAAAGTGCATACGGACCTGAATGTCGCAGATCCGTTGACTAAACCTCTTCCACGAGCAAAACATGATCAACACCAGAACTCTATGGGTGTTCGATTCATCACAATGTAACTAGATTACTGACTAGTGCAAGTGGGAGACTGTTGGAAATATGCCCTAGAGGCAATAATAAAATGGTTATTATTATATTTCCTTGTTCATAATAATTGTCTATTGTTCATGCTATAATTGTGTTATCCGGAAATCGTAATACATGTGTGAATACATAGACCACAACATGTCCCTAGTGAGCCTCTAGTTGACTAGCTCGTTGATCAATAGATGGTTACGGTTTCCTAACCATGGACATTAGATGTCATTGATAATGGGATCACATCATTAGGAGAATGATGTGATGGACAAGACCCAATCCTAAGCATAGCACAAGATCGTGTAGTTCGTCTGCTAAAGCTTTTCTAATGTCAAGTATCTTTTCCTTAGACCATGAGATTGTGCAACTCCCGGATACCGTAGGAATGCTTTGGGTGTGCCAAACGTCACAACGTAACTGGGTGGCTATAAAGGTACACTACGGGTATCTCCGAAAGTGTCTGTTGGGTTGGCACCAATCGAGACTGGGATTTGTCACTCCATATGACGGGGAGGTATCTCTGGGCCCACTCGGTAATGCATCATCATAATGAGCTCAATGTGTCTAAGCAGTTAGTCACGGGATCATGCATTACGGAACGAGTAAAGTGACTTGCCGGTAACGAGATTGAACGTGGTATTGGGATACCGACGATCGAATCTTGGGCAAGTAACATACCGATTGACAAAGGGAATTGTATACGGGATTGATTGAATCCTCAACATCGTGGTTCATCCGATGAGATCATCATGGAGCATGTGGGAGCCAACATGGGTATCCAGATCCCGCTGTTGGTTATTGGCCGGAGAGATGTCTCGGTCATGTCTACATGCCTCCCAAACCCATAGGGCTACACACTTAAGGTTCGATGACGCTAGGGTTATAGGGAAAGTTTGTACGTGGTTACCGAATGTTGTTCGGAGTCCCGGATGAGATCCCGGACATGAAGAGGAGTTTCGGAATGGTCCGGAGGTGAAGAATAATATATAGGAAGTGAGGTTTTGGCCACTGGAAATGTTTCGGCCTTCACCGGTAATGTACCGGGACCACCAGAGGGTTCCGGGGGTCCACTGGGAGGGGCCACCAGCCCCGGAGGCTTGCATGGGCCTAGAGTGGGAAGGGACCAGCCCCTGAGTGGGCTGGTGCGTCTCCCACCAAGGCCCAAGGCACAACTAGGAGGAGAGGGGGGAAACCCTAGGCGCAGATGGGCCTAAGGCCCACCCTAGGGCGCCCCCCTCTTCCCCTCTTGGCCGCCCCCTCCATCCCATCTAGGGCTGCCACCCCCTAGGGGTGGGAACCCTAGAGGGGGCGCACCCTCCTCCCCTCCTCCTATAAATAGTGGGGGTTTTGGGGCTGCCAAACACACTAGTCTCTCTCTCTCTCTCTCTCTCTCTCTCGGCGCAACCCTACCTCTCCACATCCTCGTTCTCCGTAGTGCTTGGCAAAGCCCTGCTGGAAACCACGCAGCTCCACCACCACCACGCCGTCGTGCTGCTGCTGGAGTTGTCTTCCCCAACCTCTCCCTCCTCCTTGCTGGATTAAGGCGCGGGAGACGTCACCGGGCTGCACGTGTGTTGAACACTGAGGTGCAGTTGTTCGGCGCTTAGATCGGAATCGACCGTGATCTGAATCGCTGCTTGTATGACTGCTCCAACCGCGTTCTTGCAACGCTTCCGCATCGCGATCTTCAAGGGTATGAAGATGCACTCCCCTCTCTCTCGTTGCTAGTCTCTCCATAGATTGATCTTGGTGATGCGTAGAATTTTTTTAATTTCTGCAACGATCCCCAACATTTTCTCCCAAATTCCTCGCCGGCACCGGTCCTCTCTTGCTACTATGGCTCCGCAGTCGAAGAAGAGGGGGAAATCCTGCGCCCCGGCCGAATCTCCGCCGGTCTGGGAGCCTGCTCTGAGCAGTCGTCGGTGGTTAATCAGGAAGGTTGGCCAAGGTCCACCCGGCCCTTGCCGCCGATTCCAACGAGTGGAAAGCGATGGTGGCTTGGCCCGCTTCCCGGGCCATGATCGACATGGAAGCCACCGAGATCCCCATCCATCTTCATGCCCTCCTGGCTGGCCTGATCGCCCCTTTTCCGATTTCTTCAACACCATACTCTCGCATTACTAAGTCCAGGCGCTGCATCTGGATCCCTAATCCATCATCCTTCTCGCCGTCTTCGCTTTCCTTTGTGAGGCTATGGTGGGCATCGCCCCTTCTGTAGCCCTGTTCCGCCATTTCTTCTCGCTCCATCTGGTCGACGCCCGCTAGCGCTCGGGGTGCGTGGCCTTCTAGGCCGTAGCGGCGACAGCTAGCTCGGGTATCGACTTCGAGCTCTCGCCGGATGTGAGGGGGTTCCGGAAGCGGTGGATGTATGTGGACGCCGGCGTGCTCAACTCCTTGCTTCTGCTTCCACGGGTGCTAGCCGTGCCCAGCTCCGGCTGGGGGCACGTGAAGCTCGTCGACCATCGGCTTGCGCACGTCTAGCGTCGGCTGGCCAGGTTGAAGAAGCTTGGGGTGACGGCGCCAATGGTGATGAAGGAGTTCATTCGGTGTCGCATCGCTCCACTTTAGCACCATTCTCGACCAATGTGGGCCTTCTCCGGCACCAGGGACCCCATGAGGCTCCAGGTGCCTGTGCTTCCTTTCAAGACGTTGCGCACGGTGCTTGAGCTTCTGACGGGCGACCCAGCGCCGGCCACGCTTCCGGAGGAGGGCTGCCTCCTGTACCATTGCTCAAACAAGGAGGACTTCGTGACGCAGATGCCCCTTTTTGATGAGTGGGGGCTGCACCCGGTAGGCCCTGAAGGTCCTCGCGAGAACCCCATCTTCGTGGCTCCCTTGCTCGCCGACCCTGCAGCCCGCGCCCTAGATGTGGGTGCAGGGGGCGAATGCCGCCGGGTTCCGCCGGGGTGACTGCTGCGGACCTGGCGTTGACAGGTGCTCCTGAGGCAGCTGCCCCTGAAGCTCTGGTCGGCACCCCTGAGGTGGCTGCTGAAGGGCTGGCGCCGCCCGACGCTCCTGAGGCGACAGCTTTGGGAGCTCGGGCAAGCGGTCCCGAGGTGGCCGCTGGTGAGCTGGTGCAGCCTGTCGCCCCTGAGGTCACCGCCCCAGGGTCCCCGCAGAGTGCCCCCGATGCTGGCAGCCACGCCCCGGGCCTCAGCCGGCTTCGCCTAAGCCTCGAAGCGCTCAGCAAGAGGAAAGGGTCTCCGAGCTGCAGTGGTGATGCCTACCGGCCGCTGAAGCAGAGGAAGTACATTGGCATAGACGAGTAAGTACCTTACCTTCGTGATTTCCTGCGTGTCGCGTCCTTCCCTGACAATGGCTCCTCAGGATCCACTCGGTTGTGGTGACAAAATCTCCTGAGAAGCAACCCTCTCCAGTCCTCGGCTCGCTCTTGATTACGAGCCCCTTGCACCGGACTCTCATGTGAGGAACGGAGCCGGTCCCAGAGGCGGATGTGCCGGCGGGGGAGGGGGGGGGTGAGTCTATGCTTCTAGCATCCTTCCTTAGCGGCCCGGCCTGGGGTGTTGGAGGCATGCCAAGGGCGCCTCCATTGGTCGTCGCCAGTGGCTGGGTAGCCCCAGCGTCAGCTTCGTCTTCGAGCAGCAGAACCGCGTCGCCCCGCACCTTCGCCGAGGTCCGGAGAGCAGCAGGGAAAGCGCCGGCCTCCAGCCCCCTGCCAGGAACAGGCAAGCCGCTCCAAGCCCCTCCGACAGCCCCCTGCGCGGAGGGCGGGCTTGGCCGCGCGTTGGAGCTCGCGCGCATCCGCGGCACCGTCCGCCATGAGCTTCTCCGGGAGGTGATGGGCGCATTGAGCCGGCTCGGAGAAGAGCTTGTCAACGTCGACACCCACCTTGAGACGGAGGACCTTCGCCTAGTGCACCAGTTGAAGGTCGCCATCAACCTCGGGCATCTTCAGCATGAGCGCACCAGCGCAAGTGCCTCGGTGTCCCTCGCGACTTCTCACGAGGCTTGTGCTCGTGCCCTGGAGGAGGCCAGGGCCGCCGACCGCCGTCATGAGGCAGCTGAGGGGTGAGAGCAAGAACTCCGGGCTTCAAACGCCGCCCTTGAGCAGCAGATCAAAGCGCGTAGGGCCGCCCTGACTGCATCACTAGGTGGAGCACCTTCCGAAGAGAAGGAAATCCAGAAACGTGAGGAGACGCTGGCGCTGGAGGCCTTGGAACACAGCCTGGAGCTTGAGCGGCTGGAGGTGAGGGAGCGCCAGGTGGTCATGGCTGAGGACGTCGTCACCGTGCGGGAGGCCAAGATCCAGGAGGAGGTCGATCGGAGGGTAGCGAAGGCTCGTGCGGCTCTCGCCGACGAGCACCGCCAGAAGCTGGAGCTCTTGGAAGCCGAGGTTAAGGGCAGGACCGCGCCCTCAGGACAAAGCTGGGCGAGGCAGAGCAGCGCGAGAGGGCCGCCAAGGAAGCTCAGGCCTCTGCCCAGGCTGACTTGGCCTCCGCTCGAGCCGGCCTGCTTTCGCTTTAGCAACAGATTGATGGCGTCACATCTCTTGCGAAGAAGAACGCGGACGAAGCGTGCCGCCGTCGGATGCTGCAGCGCGAGCACGCCTCGATGCTCTAGGCCCTTAGGGTGAGGGCCAACCGAGCCTTGAGCACCATATGTGAGGAGAGTGCCCCTCACCCGCACGAGGGCGACTATGCCCGCCACCTACGCTTCTTCACCGAGATGGTGACCCGCATGGAAGATCGGGCCGTGAGGGCTCGCGAGCTCGTTGAAGAGAGAACCCGCGGCCTTCTCGGGCGCGTGTTCTCACGCGTCTTCAGTCACCTCCTCAATCTCAACCTCCACTTTGACTTCGACGCCGCCATAGCCCCTGTGCCCAGGGTTATCTAGGATAACCTGGCGAACTAGGTGGACAACCATGAGGACGCCTTGGTCGCAGAGTTCGCTCCTGAGGACGACGCGGTCGTGATCGCGGTCGGAGAAGGCGATGCGGACGACGCTGATGAAGACAACGCTAGCGACAGCTCGGGTGGCATGGATGAAGACGGCGCCGAAGGCTAGTCCTGCATTTCCTTTCGCCTTAACATGTATGCAAAAACCTTCGGGCACGGCCCTGTGGGGCGTGAAAGCTTTTTTGAAGGGGGGCTTATAATGTATGAAATGGAATGTATGAAATGATGATATGCCTTTTAAAGAGAGGATTTGGGATGTGCCGTTGCGGGCCCGCGGGCTGCCGAGCGGGGTAGTCCTTGCAACTTATCTTGGTTCCGTAGGTCTTGAGCGAGTCCTAACGTCCTGGTCGCGCCTTCCTCCTGAGGTGAGCCCTCTGGGGCTCGCGAGGTTCTAAGTCTCTCGAGAAGCTTGGTGGCCCATCCAAGAGAGCCTCGCGATGAGCGAATGCCAGACTACGGCAAGGTATGCGTGCGGTGGTCCTGCGCGGTTGCAACCATGACCCCGGGGGGGGGGGCTTCTTGTCGCCCGGGCTAGCCCGAGCGTGCTTGGCGCGCGCATACCAACCCAGCCCCCGCTCGCAGGGCGGTAGCAGGCGTGAGCCCCACAGTAAAACATGTAGCCAAAAAGCAAGAAGTCGTCACAAATCAAGAAAAAATCCCCCCGTTTTTTGATAAACACAAGGAACTTCAAATCTCAGTCCAAAAGGCGGCAAATCGAGTTACAGAAAAAGGGGCGAAAGCAAACGGCCGCGTCCGGCACCTAGCCAGCCTTCTTGTCTTCTCACCAGCATGGAGCTAAGTGCTTTCACTGGGCGTGAGCATAGTCATTGGGGGATAGTGTCGACGGCCAGGGCGGAGCATGGTGCTTCCACTTGGACGTGGGTGGGAGCCCCCGTGAGGCCCGGGGGCGGCACTCAGGAGACTCCGGGGTGTGTACAGCCCCACTCATTATTATGTGAGAGTGTCACGAGCGGAGACCTTCACAGGCGTGGGCCTTTCTTCATGTCGCCCGACGAGGGCCCCGCCCTGCGCCTCCCCCGACCACCGTTGGGGCGT
Organism: Triticum aestivum; assembly: GCF_018294505.1. Taxonomy (NCBI): domain Eukaryota; kingdom Viridiplantae; phylum Streptophyta; class Magnoliopsida; order Poales; family Poaceae; genus Triticum; species Triticum aestivum. The sequence goes on from NC_057811.1 coordinate 378,298,616, forward strand.
CCGGAAACCAGGATGAGACCAAGGGGCAAGGGGGACACTGGCGGCGCCCTCGGCGACCACGGGCCCTCCGTCGGGGGGAAGGGCTCACCGGCGCCTTCCCCAGCAAAGGACCTACCTCCATGAGGCGTGGGGGAGGCCCTGGCTCTGGGCTCCTCCTGCGTAGCCCCCAGTGTGCCTCTCCCGCCTGGAGCGGAGCCACCGCCCTAGGGTCTCTGGCCGCTGCTGTGGCCTTGTTCACCTGCGGTCCATGGTTAGCGTAAGCATGGTCCTGGGATATCGGCTGTACCCAGCGGCTGTTGTCGCTGAAGGGGTCGGCGAAGCTTCTGGGCGGCTCGTGGAAAGCCTTAGCCTCTTGCGTCCCTGCTACCCAGCCTGGCTCGGGGAACGGGCTGGGGCCTTGTGTCGGCGTGTATATCAGGTCCATCATGGGGGCACGTAGGCGTCCAAAGTTGCCGTGCCAGGGCCATCGCTTGGGTGCCCTGTGTCGTGGGCCACCATGCCCGGCGCCAGGCCCTGATGACCGTGGGGTGGCGTCCCGGCGAGGCCCCAGGAGGGACCGGCCGAGCTTGCCTCGCCTGGGGGCGGCACAGTCGTAGTAGGGCGAGCGGCGCTGCGGGCTGTGTTGACACTGTCGAGTCCCCCGGGCACTCCGGGGGGAGTGCGGGCATGGCGGGGTCCGGCGCCCCTCCCCCCGCCACAACTTGCAACGTGGGCAGGGTGCAGAAGGGCGCCGCGCCCCTGCAGGCGGCATCAAGCAGCTCGGCGACCCTCTCCAGCAGGGCGTCGCGACCGCTCTCCGCCTACCTGCAACGCAGCAGTTCTCGCGCCCTGATGAGCGTGGCCCGCATGTTCGCCTGCTCCCGGTGGGTGTGTGGCGCCGTTGCTGCAGCGTAGCCCGAATATCGTGTGGTGGCGCACGCACGTCGCGGCACGAGGGCGGACGACACTGGCCCACGCCGCCCGCGTCCGACGGCGTTAGGCAGCGTCCGGGCCGCCCGGAGCGCAGAGTGGAGATCCTCCTGGGCGGATGGCGCTGCCCGGGCGGGCCAAGCGGCCCAGTGCTCGATATGAGCCCTCGGATCGCCAGCCATCAGAACCGCAGGGCGGTGGCGGAACGACTAGAAGAAGAGAGGCTCCGATGCACCCCTACCTGGTGCGCCAAATGTCAGATCACGGGTTCCGCAGACCCATGAGAGGTTCAAACTCTGGGGTGCGTGTGAAGAACTCGTCCTCCCCAGTCTGCCTGCTCGCTAATCTCATGGCCTAGTTCGACGAACCGAATGGAAAAGAGACACAACAGTATACCCAGGTTCGGGCCACCTTGCGGTGTAAAACCCTACTCCTACTTTGTGGTGGATTGACCTCGAGGGGAAGGGGATGAACTAGTACAGTGGGAGAACGACCTCAGGAGGAGAGGTGTTCTTGTGCTCGATGAGCTGGTGGGTGTGAGGATGATCTGAATGATCCGTCCCCTCTAGGGTGGTGGCTAGGTCCTATTTATAGTGGCCTTGGTCCTCTTCCCAAATGTAGGTGGGAAGGGATCCCGCAACGGCCAAGTTCGAAGGGGGACAACTAGTACATGTTATCCTGGCAAAAGTAGTCTTCGCCTGCAAAAGCCTCTGGTCGTGACACCACGGTGGGCTCAGCGATGACCTCCGTCCTGCCGTCCTGGTGGTCTTGGTCTTGTTGCACCGGAATGGAAACCTTTGGCTGATTCCTCGGGACTCCGCACCTGCGCTTGCCTCCTTAGCACCAAAGAGGAAACTGGTACAATGTGACCGCCGGCGCCCGTCTGGCCTTAGTCGTCATGGCTCATGTCATCTGGACCTCACGAGGTGAGCCTTGCATAGAGATCTCCGCTCGTCGGGAGCCAGCCTGAGGAGGCCGCCCCTCGTGGAGGTCGTGGTGTCGTCCGCTTCGCGAGGCTTGGCCCCTCGCGAGGGTCTTGAGTTGTCGATGTCAAAACTAGGCCGTACCAGGACGTCGATGAAGCCACACCTTGGGCCGCAGGCAGGCAAGTCTGGGTACCCCTGTTCCCAGAACGCCGACAATGACAACATCACAATACAATTTTTTCCACTTTCTGTAATTGTGATAAATTACTTGCAAGATACTCCGTCCGTTTTCTAAATATAAGACTTTTAAGAGATTTCATCACAAACTACATACAGGCGTATATGGACATATTTAGAGTGTAGACTTACTCATTTTGCTCCGTATTGAAATCCCTAAAAGGTTTTATATTTAGGAACTGAGGTAGTAGAAACCAACTATCATACACAACTCCCTCTTGGAGACCACCCATCAAACTTGGCCAAGGAAAGACAAATGTTATGCAGCAAACACACCAACATATTACATTAGATGGATCACAATTATGTAGGACAGCTAATGTGATCTTTGTATTGAGAAGTAACGGAGAGAAAATCATGCAGTTGCTGCTATGGACCCATAGTCCAAACAAAACTATTCACGGGCGATCATGGTGACCCTTCAAGTAGATTGAGAAGGCTAACATGATGATTTCCCCCTTCGACAGATTACCGGAAAAGGCCTCCATATTAGGTCATCACAAACAGACAGAGGTGCGGCAGCAGAAAAAGGAAAACTCCTTGATGGTTAGGGTTTTCAGAGTGGAAAAAATATAGGCGTCGAGGGGTGGTGGAACGGAGCACCAGGGGGGCCACACGCCCCCCGGTTGCATGGTGGGGGTGCGTGGGGCCAACCGGGCTCCCCTCCAGTGGGGCCCGAGATCTCTGGAAGCTTACCGACTCAAAACATCTTCTTGATTTTTCTGTGTTTTTGGAGCTTACACTTAATTTTCCTGCAAGTTCTGAAACATGCAGAAAATATCAACTGGTACTGGGCACCGAGTTAATAGGTTAGTAAAAAAAAGATAAAAATAATGCCAAAACTATGTCAAAATGTTATAAACATAGCATGAAACAATAGAAATACATTATATACACAATTGAAACATATCAAGCAGCGACCTAGAGGTGGCAACTGTTGGGAAACGTAGCATGCAATTTCAAAAAAAATCTTACGCTCACGCAAGATCTATCTAGGAGATGCATAGCAACAAGGGGGAGACTGTGTCTACGTACCCTCGTACATCAAAGGCGGAAGCGTTTGACAAAGCGGTTGATGTAGTCGAACTTCTTCTAGATCCGACCAATCAAGCACCGAACGTACGACACCTCCGAGTTCTACACACGTTCAGCGCGATGATGTCCCTCACCTTCTTGATCCAGCAAGGTGTCGAGGAAGTAGATGAGTTCCGTCAACACGACAGCATGGTGACGGTGATGGTGAAGTGATCCGCGCAGGGCTTCGCCTAAGCACCGCGAGAATATGACCGGGGTTGTAAACTGTGGAGGGGGCGCCGCACACGGCTAACAATTGATGTTGTGTGCTTGTGAGGCGCCCCCTCCCCACATATATATGGGTGGGAGGGGAGGAGAGGCAGCCAGGGGCGCCCTAGGGTTGGCCGCCGCCCCCTAGGGGCCCTGCCTTGCCCTGCGCCCCCCTTTTCATGTATGTATGAAGGGGAAGGAAAGACAGGGGGTGAGCGAAGGATGTGGGAATCCTAACCCACACTTTCCTTCCCACTACTGGAATCAGCAGATTTGCCGTCTGCCCACTCTTTGTCGTTCGCCAGTGGACGACAAAGGTAGGCTTTGCCATCAGCCACCAGAAAGCGGACGGCAAAGAGGCAGCGGACGGCAAAGGTTGGCTTTGCCATCAGCCAACTCCTTTCCGTCAGCTAGCAGACAACAAAGAAGCTTTGTCGTCATCTAGCGGACGGCAAAGAGGGTGGGTGGCGGGCTAACGAGAATGACCTAACGGCCACTTTCTTTGTCGTCTGCTAGCGGCTTCTTTGCCATCCGCCAGCAGACGGCAAAGAAAGTGGTCGTTTTAATGGCCGTTTCACCTGGCGCCACCCCACTAGGTAGGCTCTTTGTCGTCTGCTAGCAGACGGCAAAGAGCTGTGACCTAGCAGAAAAGGGGTCGCGCCCGCGCCCCACCCCTCTTTCTCTCCCCCCCGCTCTCTCTCTCTCTCGCTCGCTCTCTCTCTCTCTCTCTCTCTCTCTCTCCCGGCCCTCACCACCCGCGCCGCCGCCCCCGGGCGCGAGCCTTCCCCGCCCACG